>NC_083601.1:45162694-45462873 GCF_029168945.1 Cannabis sativa
ACAAAAATACTGTCATACGGAATTTTTTTCAAAAATACTATGTTTTTATATGTATTGTACCCAAAATACCCTGACATAAGAGAGTCACATGGAGAGTATCTTGAAGTGACAGGGGCAAAATTGGTACAATGTTTAAAAAAAGAGGTAAAAATGATAGAATTTAAAAAAGAGGGTAAAAATAAAAGAGGATAATATAAAAATGGTATAGAGTGTAATTTCCTCCATATATAATAATGGTATATTTTCATTTTAGGCCTTTTAATTCCTGGGCAACATTTTGGGCTTGATGGATTGGAAATGGGAGGTTTTCTTTTCATACTGTTTGGTTTAGGCTTCTAACTCTAGAGCCAACATTTGGGCTTGATAAAGTAGAAGAGTTTTTTTTAGGGATTGTTTCAAAAATATACAAAAACAACAAAAAAAATTACAAAAATACGGCTGTACGGAATTATAAAAATTTTACGGTTTTAAAATTTTATTTACAGAAAATATGCTCTTTTGATGTATTTTTTATATGGAAATTTACATAGTATACTAACTTTTGTCATTTTTTTACAAAAATACTGTCAGGCGGTATTTTTTACTTTTTTACTGTATTTTTTTATAAGTTTTGTACTGTAGTATACTGTCTTAAGTTTTCATTGTTGTTCTACTGGTATCTTTTAGTTGTTCTGCTGTTGTTTTGAGTTGTTTTGTTTTGTGTTTTACTGGTATTTTATAAAAACACAGTATTTTTGAAAAGATTTCTGTGTGATAGTATTTTTTTGTAAAAGTTAACCTAGATTCCAGTATTTTTGTAAGTTTTCCTTTTTTATACTGTACTCTTGTTATTTTTTTTTTGAATTTTTGTTATTTTATTATTTTTTATGTTGTTTTTATAGAACACCATAATAATAATAATAATAATAATAATAATAATAATAATAATAATAATAATAATAATAATAATAATAATAATAATAATAATAATAATAATAATAATAATAATAATCTTTGAGCGTAAAAGTTCAATTGTTTTTTATCAAGAATAGTACTTTATGTAATTTTTTTTATTAAATTTATTTATTTCTTTTTATTTTTAGGCTTCTATTCCAAAACCACAGTTTGGGCTAGAGGAAAATGGAATTTTTGTTTTCATTTCAAGCTGCTAACAGTGCTAAGTCCAAAGCCACAATTTGGACTTGATAGGGGTAAAAGAAGAGTATCCCCCACAAAGAAATAAACTCTTTCATTTTTCTTTTCAAAATAAAATTTCCAAAAAATTAAAAAAAAAAATAGCTAGCATTTATCTAAAACAAAATATTGGGAAAATACTACTAAATTTAAAATGTATATGAAATCAAAAATTATATCAACTGAATTTGGTGGAAATTTTTTTTAATTGACAACTAATTAAGACATATTATACTACTATATATATTTTCTTAGTTGTTTAGTATGTGAGAGAAAAAAAAAAGTGAATTTATTACAAAATTATTTTATTAATTTTAAATAATTAATATAAAACGTGTGAAAAAATAACTTACTAACTTTACCGATTTACCCCTTTTTTTTCAGAAACTTTATCACAATCAAAACAATTCCATGCCTTTTACAGAGTATGTATATAGGCGATGGTCTAATGATATAAAGTTTTAGACTTTTACTTCTTACATCGGGCGGGTTTACCGGGTTTCGGATTGGCGGGTTTCGGGTTCAAAAAATTGAAACCGAACCCGAACCCGAATAGGGCACGGGTTGGCGGGTTGGCGGGTCACGGGTTGGCGGGTTTCGGTTGGTCGGGTTAGCGGGTTAACCCGGTCAACTCAGTCAACTTGGTCAACTCTTTAAAAAAATTAATTTTTTATTCAAATAATTATTTTTTTTTATTTTTTTTGTTTTTTAAATTAAACATATATAATATAACAATTTGTTCATAGTATCTACTATTGAAGAAAAAAAGCATTAATCAATCCAACCAACAAACAAACAACCTATTTATCAAAGATTCAAATCAAACTTCATATTCATGTTCATGAATCATGATAAAAGTGAAAATTAAAATATTTCAAAATACATCCCTATCTAATATCCATAGTCCATAAAAATCTAAAATCCATATTATATATATAAAAATAGTAACAAAAAAAACATATATATAATATATTTAAAAATTGGGTTGGCGGGCGGGTTCGCGGGTTCAACCCGAAACCCGGTACCCCTAAAATCTCAACCCGCCAACCCACCCGAAGGGTACCGGGTTGAACCCAACCCGCGCGAAACTTTTTTAAAAAAATTTTTTTGCGGGTTCACCAGTTCGGGTTCGGGTGGGTTGCTCGGGTTCGGGTCAAACCCGCTCAAAATGTTCAGCCCTAGATATAATCATGTAAAAGCTATAAATAGTTAATAATGTTTATCAGTGTCGAGTTTGAAGAGAAGGAATGTTTAATGATGTCCAATTTGAAGAGAAGGAATGTTGTTTAACGATATCATGTCATTGTAAAAAGGCACTTCGACTATAGTGTATGCGTGTCGGATGGGTCATGCTTAGTACCTCATACAATGGAGACAAGAGGGTTTGTTGGTGGGACTCCACCACATATGCAAACAAAAGAAACAATTTGTTTTCACATCTTTTTAGCTTTTTTTTTTATTATTATATGATTCAGAATCCCATGCACACAATTATATATTTCTCATGAACATGTGTTTATGTCTCAACAAAACACAGAAATTGTCCTTCTTTTGAATAATTGAGCACTACTATAGCAAATGAGATATATTACTTTTTATGAAGCTTAAATCATACATAATATTATACATATTTAGACTGTAGAGAGAGAGTGAGAGAGATGTGTGTGTAGTTTTGTGTTTAATTGAAGATGGCTTTCTCTGTAGTAATACCCTAAAAACAAATTGTGAGATGAATCATGACTGGCTAAATTGTTACACATAACCAAAACAAATGAGAACAGAATTCACCTAAACTTTTGGTTTAAGAATGTGGCGCAACTGTGATTTTTGGCTTTCAATTGTTGCTTCAGTAAGTGGAAGTTTGGTCTTCACAACATTGTTTTGGATTGCTTGTGATTGTGGCCATTCAATGCGCCCCTTCATCCCTCTAGTTATGTGTGGATTCACCAATTTTGCTGAGATCCATTGTGCTCTTCTTTTCGGCTCACCCCTAGTTGGTGATGACCGCAGTTTCGCACATGGCATTGTCCCATTTGAAACTCTTCTATCACTCTCATCACCAGAGACACTCTTGTGAATTTGAGCTGATCTCAAAGTCTTCGCAATAGATGATGAATTTCGCTTCGATTTCTTTCTTGATACTGAACTTGGAGAGCACAATTTCACTGCATCTTCATTACTTCCAATTCTGCTATGGTTAACTCTTGTAAGGGAGGAATTCAAAGTTTCTAGTGAATGAGAAGAGCACTTGTCCTTTGTGCAACTTATGGATGCACAAGATCTGGTTTTACCTTCATCTATAACGCTGTTGTAGTCGCTGAGGCAATTCATATACAATTGAACAAGGTTCTTGTTACAACCATTGATCTCATTAGGACTACTGCAGTGTCCAGCTTTTTCCTCATTGGCATAACATTCCTGCAATTCCTCCATTATAGAGTATATATCATTTGATTTGGGAGGAACATATGAGAATTCCTCCAATTGATCTTGAATGCTCAATGATCTCACTGCTACTTTAAGGATCCTTTCTGCTTCTCTTAACTCCATCTCATTTAAGGATCCACAAGCTGACCTCAAGAAACTCTCGAATTCTAAGATCAGTGAGTTCATCACCTCAAACTTTTCTCCAAGAGCAAGCTTTGCATCAACCAGCTTCATCTGAACTCGTTCTTCTCTCCAAACATCTGCCAACTGCAACATCTTCCTCTCTTCTTCCAAATCTTCGCGACCTTTAACATATTCCATCTTCAATTTCTCAACTTCAGCTTTGTCTTCACCTATCCTTTCAGCAAGTTTATCACAAACTTCTTCCGCAAGTTCTCTGTTTCTCCTCTCTTCTTCATAATCCCCAATCAACTGGTCCGCGGACAACTTGATTTCGGCTAACTGATTCACCAACTTGGCATTGACAATTTCCATCCTCTGGCGGCTTTTCCTCTCCTTCGCCAATTCACTCATTAAGTCTCCAATGACAGCACAAGTTTTGTGGTGTTCTATTCTTTGCCAAGGGATTCTTTCTTCTTGAATCTTACTCAAGAGCTTTTTAACTTTCTTCTTTAAGGACAACTTCTTTGCCTCAAGCTCCCTAATTCGGGATCTGCATTGAGATACCTCTGTTTGCAGGGCTGAAATTATTGACACACCACTACTTTTTTTCTGTTTGTGATCATTCTTTTGGTTGCTTAAAATGTAGTAAACCCCACTCGATGTTTTTGAGCAACGACCATTGCTGCCATTTTTTGTCTTCAACACACAATTGGAATATGGCAAAGAAGATTCAAGCTACAAAATTTTACACAAAACATGTAAAAGACAAGTTAGAATATCAAAGTTTAATGTTAAGATCCATCAGTAAATGGGTTTACTAATTGAGTTTTTTCAATTTTATATTCAGATGATTTGAAAATTTTGAATCATCAATTAGGTGAGAAGTAAGGTTTACGTCACTATGGGGTTACATTCGTATCCATAGGAAGCAATTTAATTATCAAACAATAATATATAGCGATTATTGGACAAATGAACAGAGATTGATCCACACACCAGGGGACCAGAAGAACGACGATCACGAGTTGGTGAAGTGAACAGAGACTTATCAGTAAATGCGCCAAAAGAGAATTCTTTAAAGTGGAGATGCCAGAGGCTGGCGGCGAGTTTTCTGGCGGAGAAACGAAGAACAGCTTTAGGCGGTGGCGACGAAGAAGAAGAACCGCGGCGGAAGTTCCAGGGAATGAGCGGAGTAGAGGGAGCTGTTCTGAGTATGCGGCGGCGTGAATTGGAGCGGTTGTTGCGGCGGTGAAGTAATTGCCTGGAAGAGGGCCAAGCCGAGTGGGGATCGGGCTGGGTCATGACTCATTGAGAAGCCATGGAAGTGAGAAAGAGAAGAAAAGAGACCCAAAACGCAATAAAAGGCCATATAGAGATAGCTATATATATAATGCCTACGTATCCAACTGGATTTTTCCAATTTTCTTTTCTTTTTTATTTATTATTTTCCCAATCACACCACGTATTTTTCATGTGTTATTCTTGTTTGTTTTTATTTTTATTTATTTTACTCCTAAATATAGATAATAGATATCTCTTTACATGAAAAAGTTGGGTCAAAAAAAAACAATTGGACAATCTTTTTTTTTTTTTTTTTTCATATTGCTACAAAATCTTTCCAATAATTCTAATATAAATACTCAAATTTAATTTTGTGTAATAATGATACTTAAGTTATAATTAATTATAAAATTTCTGTAAGTATCTAATTGTTAAGTGTTAAGTAAATTATTACGTGACAATCTTTAATTGGTCTAGTTCATTAAATTTTGGCTAATTAGGATTTTTGTCCCCTGAACTTTGACATGTATCAAATCATGCCCCCTGAACTTTTAAGGTCGTTAAAAATGTCCCCTGAACTATTGAGATTGTTAGATTTAAGGACTTTTATCCAATTTTAGTAAAAAAAATCTAACATGGATGAAAGTTCAGGAGCATGATTTAGTACATGTCAAAGTTTGAGGATCATGATTTGGTAGATATCAAAGTCTGGGGAACATGATTTAGTACATAAACAATCACTCAAATAGTAAAATTGAATGAAATTAGATTAAAGTCCTTAAATATAACAATCTTAATATTTCAGGGGGCATTTTTAATGACCTTAAAAGTTCAGGGGGCATAATTTAGTACATGTCAAAGTTCGGGGGGCAAAAATCATAATTAGCCTTAAATTTTTAAGTACGTACTTGGCTATCAAACGTTAAGTAAATTGTCACGTGAAAATTCTTAATTGGTTTAGGTCATTAAATTTTTATTTTTCTAAAAAAAATTGCTTCATATGCTAATAAGAAAATAACATGTAGATAATGACTTGACATTTAACGGCCAGGTACCTATAAAAATTTCAGAAATATAAATTAAGTATTATTACCGCAAAAAATTAAACTTAAGTATTTATTTCAACTAGAGTTAAACTTAGATATTTACGCAGCAAATTACTCTACATATTATTATTCTTCCCTCATTGTCTATTGGTCTATTTTTTTAATGAGTATTGCTATGAGATACCAAAGTGCATTGCACCACTATAAGTTGCTGTCCTATAATTGGTAAAGTAAAATAAGTGAGTCGATAATAAATTGCATCAATAGCAATATTACACATCACAAAGGTACTAAGCACCGTGAGTGTCTTTAAGCATTTCTCTTTTTTAATTGAGTAATTTACGGCATAAACACTTAAGTTTAACTCTCAATTACAGATAAATACCTTAATTTATTTTTTAATGGTAATAACTCCTAAGCTATATTTTTAGAACTTACGTAAGTACCCAACAATTAAGTGTCAAGTCATTATCCATGTGTCATTTTGTTATTAGTATAAATTTAAATTAATTTTTTAAATTAAAAATAAAATTTTAATGATTTGGACTTAATTTTCACGTGGCTATTGACTTGACACTTAACGGCTAAGTATCTACTGAAGTTCTAAAAATATAACTTAAGTATTATTTTCGTCAAAAACTTAACTTAAGTATTTATCTACAATCGGGAGTTAAACTTAATTATTTATACTGCACATTATTATTTGTTTATAATTTAATAAAAAGCTAGACTAGCAAAAAAATATAATATATCTTTTTTTCTTTTTTTTAGTATGAATATTTTAATGGTCAAAGAAAATTAAAGTACAATTAAGGAATTTAGAAAGCAAATAACATCTCAAATTTATTACATTAAGACATTTCTTTTTTGAAAGATTCATTTGTCAAATTTCATTAATTAAAATAAATACAATGGCTTATATTCAGCTAATACATTATACACACCAAAAAGACAATCAGCAAAAACTAGGCTAGCTCTTGCAGCAACATGAGTCCTACGATTTCCAAATCATTTTTTTATAAAATAATTATACGTGAAGTAATCAATGAGAAAGGTTTTACAATCTTTTAATAATTAAATCAAACAAAGAAAGCATAAAAGAAGAACTTCTCACTGCTTGTACCAGTACAATCAAGCAGTCCATTTCAATATAAGTACTTCTTTGAGCCCCAAAATTAAGTTAAGTTTGCACCTTCTGAAATTGCATTTCTTTGACCCCAATTGGGTATTTCTTTGAGCTTCATAGTCTGAGTCACATTAGATTGCATTATACCATAAAGATTAGTTTAAAAGAGTATTCGTAATAATTAAGTTTTGGTTTGCATGAGAATGGCAAGAGAATCACATGTGAAGATATATGTAAAATTCGAATGTGTAAAAGTTTTCATATTACCCACTAAAATTCTATGGGATCCATTTAAAAAATACATGAGGTTCCCTTCAAATGCTCCCACATCCTAATATATACTTCTCCCATAAGTTCATAACAAACACTCTCTACCTCGATTTTATTGTCAATTATTATGTTAGAAAATAATGCATAAAATTATTTTTGTGGTTAATCCCAATAAGAAATTACTTTTCACTCATTCCAACACTATATAAATATAAATTCATTAGCATTAGTAAATCAAACAAGGCAACAAAAAAATATTATTGTTTTAATTTATAAAATATTAAACTACCAAAAACAAAACATATTAATTTTATATTTAATTTATTATATATCAAAATCATATTAATTGAATTTGAATTATCATTAAAACTTGAGCTTTCAAGTTCAAAAATAAATTAGAAATAATTCAGACTTTTCACCATAACAATAAATAATAAAAAATACATCTGTGATTCAAAAATAAAAATACACAATTGAGATTAACAAAAATTTTATTAAAAAAAATAGCATAAATATTAAAGTTTAATGTCTTAGATAAAATTTAGTAATATAGCCTCTCTTCGCGCGGCTAATTTTGTTTAGTTTTATAATAAAAAATAATTATTTATTAATATAATATATAATAACTTTTAAAAAAATATCATATATAACAATGAATAAATAAATAGGGTCTAAGAAAAAACTTAGAATGTTTCACATAATATATTTATGTATAAATTATTTAAAGTCGTTGTCTTCATTGTATCACACTCATTATTATCACCGTATCTCACCTAACTTTTCTTGAATCATTTAAAGTCGTTGTCTTCATTGTATCACACTCATTGAGCTCATTATAAATAAGAATATATAATTTTTTAAGTTCCCTATTAACAAAATATACTTCTATATAATAATAATAATTACATTTTAATAAAATATATACATATATTTTGTAAATTTATTTAGGTAAAATTAATAATTTTATTCTAAATTAATATATGTATAAATATTATATTTACTCAAAAATAATTCTATTATTTTATTATTACATTGATATTTTTTAGTAATTTAATTTTTTTTAATAATTCTATTTAATTATAATCTTTCAATTAGAATATACTTTATTTGGTCTCAAGTACTGCATTCTTACAAGGCTTATTTCTCTTTATTTCTCCTTTATTTGTTCTGATCATGGAAGGCTTTTGGCTCAGACTTCAAAGAATAAGGGCTTTAATTTCCATCCCCATTGTAAGCTGCTGGGTCTTATCAACTTGTGCTTTGCTGATGATCTTCTAATTTTTTACAAGGGCAACCTTAGCTCGGTAAAGGGAGTGCAAGAGGGTGTTTATTAAGTTTTGTGACTCCTCTAGTCTCTATTAACAACTCCAAATCGCACATCTATTTTGGAGGAGTGAAGGACGAGCCAAGCTTCAAATTCTGAGGTTAGTTCAAATGCAAGAGGGTTCTTTTCCTTTAAAATATAGGGGTTCATCTTAGACCTACTAGATGGAAAGCTTCTGATTGTGGAGTTATATTGGATAGCCTAATCAGAAAATTGAATTGCAGGGCCAGTAGGAATCTTTCTTTTGCAGGGAGAGCTCAACTAATCCATTCTGTCCTTCTTGACAATAGAAACTTCTGGATGAGCTTATTCATATTACCTAAGAAAATCACTTTGGCTATAGACAAATGTTGTCGTGATTTCCTTTGGGGTGTCAAAGGTAATAAGAGTAAGCTTCATCTTCCCTCTCGGGAAAAGACTTGTCTTCCTAAGAAATTAGGGGGATTCAACTTTTATGAAGGAAAGAAATGGAACATGGCCATGATGGCCAAATATAGTTGGGCTATCTCTTGTAAAAAAGATTGTCTTGGGTTAGATGGGTGAGTACCATTTACCTTAAAAATTTTAACATTTGGAATGTCCCTAAAAATTAAAGTATAAGCTGGTATTTTAAGAAGATTTTGAAAATAAGGGATCACACCAGAGAAGAAATTGTTGAATTGTGTTAAGCATAAGAAGTTTCGGGCTAAACTTTACTATGCTTCTCTGGTATATAATCAGGAAGTTGGATATGTTAAGGCTATTTGGCATAGGCTTATCATTCTAAAGCACAAGTTTATCTATTGGCAAGCTTGTAATTTGCAACTTCTAATCAGGGACAATTTGGATAGAATTCTTCCTATTCAATCCAATCTTTGCCTAGTTTGTGATCAGGAAAAGGAGACACATAACCATCTATTTATGGACTGCCACTTCACAAAGTTGGTGCTGCGGTATGTTAGCAATTGGTTTGGGGTTTAACTGGCCAAGGAATATCGTCGAGTTCCAAGATTGGATTCAAAACGCTGCTTATGACTTAAAATTTCAGATTTATAATGCTGTCTTGGCTGGAATTTTGTATTGGGTTTGGAAAAATAAAAATAATTGTGTGTTTAACTTGATGTGTAACTAGATCAACTACTTTTATAAATGTTAATTAGAAGATTGGTGAAGTATAGGGTGTTGGGATTCGCTTGTAATCACACTAAAACAAATAATAGAATCATGGATGTAATTAGTAGCTAGTGAGGCTTTGGTGCTTGGGCTTCGACTCTGCCTTGTTTCTGATTGTATTTGCTCAATTTTTGAATAGAATTATTTTTTGTCCAAGAAAAATAAATAAATAATAAAGTACTGCATTCTTTCATAGAGATTCTAATATATATAATGAACTTTTAATTTCATGACCATGATCCTTTATTATTTTGAATTAATAATCATATATATAATTTTAAAAATGGTCCTTAATTATGATCTGATATATCGTGATTCATTTGTTGGGCTATATATATATATATTTTTTCTAACGTGGTCCTTATAAAAAGCTAATAATAAATTAAATACTATTACTATATGACATGACATACATGCATGAATTGATCCTCAAGCTAGAGCCAGATAGGATCTATGAAAAGATTTTGCCATAGCTAGTCTGGTATATAGACGCTATTTTAGGTATAATAATAATAATAATAATAATAATAATAGTAATTAAACACACTACTATATTTGATATAATCTATATATATATGTAAGACAATATATACATATTCCAATTATGAGACCGTTATATATTTGGATGAGTAATAATTAATGCCATACACACTGACCCATATATACGTACCTGCTGCTTCAAATCATCATTGAATTAAAATTTATTATATGGTGTCAGAAAAAATAAATAATAGAAAAGAAGAAGACGAAAGGTAACATTTATAGTTACTTTTGGTTAAAATTAGGTTATATATAATAAATTATTTAATAAACTCACGTCGAGTTGAACTCATCAATAAAATGACTAATATATATGGATTTGATATTTAGATGATATTAATTAGACTCGTGAAACAGTACACAATTCCAAAACCCTAGCTTGTAATGTTAATGAGTAATTTGGTACGGTCGTTGTTATTGAGTTTATCCAATTCCAAACAATTATATTTAATCACAATAAAAGTGGCAGATTTTTTTTTGGTTTTGTACACCAATATAAAAGTAATATACAACTACCCTTTTAATAAAATTAATATGGATTTTGAGTTGTATCTATATCGGCCGGTTATACTATAATATATATACAACTCAAAATTCATGAGCATATGCATATATAGAACTTTATGTTGATGAAAACAAATTATATACATGAGCATATGCATATATAGAACTTTTTGATATGTTCTTTCGACCAACTACTTTGATCAGTAATTTATTACATTCTAATTAATTGTATGTTTTTTTTAATAAATCATGTAATTTTATTAATACACTACAAAAATTGTCATTTTTAGTGACAATTTTTTAATCATAACAAAAATAATTTGTGACTAAATATGATTTTTAATCCTAACAAAGAAAAAAATACTTGTAATTAAAAATTGTCACTAGCTAATTTAATTTTAGCCACAACAAGTACTGTGACTAAAAACACATTTAGTCACAACAAATTGTGATTTTTGTGACTAATACTTTTGGTCACGGACTTTTTAGTCATAATATAAGAATGATAATTTATAATTAATCACAACTTTTTCCCTTTTAGTCACAAATTTTGTTGTGACTAAAAATATTTTTTTTTGTAGTGATAGTAATTCGTTAAAATAATAGTAGCGCGCCGCCCAATATCTCTCCCTTTGTATATACAACTAAGATTATAATAAAAAAAAAATAAGCTAACCAACCGATTGTCTGATTCTTAAATTATTTGACAAACGAAACTAAAATAAAATTTTATGTAAAAGATTGTAGCATCACAATTAACTTTAAGAACATCTATATATACTCAATTTTCTCCACCGCTCAATAGACACAACAGTATTAACTGTTGCAGCAGGTTCTTTGATTAACCCATTAACTTGAGTATTCAACTATTGTGCAATATGTATGCAACTACACCATTAACAACCCATTCAACTGTAGAAAACTTTTATTCCTAATCACTAATAGTGATTTCATGGTGAGCTATCGAAGAATAAAAAAGATGAACCAATATTAACAAAGTAAAATCATGTCACAAACACAAGATTAATCGTAGTAACTTAAATAAAAGACACTCAAAATTATATTACAAAGACAAGACTAATCGTAGTAGCAAAACCACAAATCTCGACCAAACCACACTTAAACTCGGAAGGTTGGCATGACCATGCAAAAAAAGAAAAAGACAACCTCCAGCAACTAAGAATTTAGAAGCAAAAGACCCTAACAAACGAAATATAATTGAGGATCATTACTTTAGTTAATTAAGGTGCCGTTTGGTAACACTTTCGTTTTTTAATTTTATTTTAATCACAAAATGAAAGTAAAATTTTTGTTTTTAAAAAATTTATTTTTGAAAAACAAAAATACGTTCTGTAACCACTTTTGTTTTTCAATTTTAAAAACAGAAAACAAAAGTGTGTTCTGTAAAAATTCATTTTTATTTTTATTTTTTGATTTTATTTAAGTCGGGTCTAGATCCGGGCTCAGATTCAGGTTCAAGTTAAAAGTCGGGATGTGGGGAGGGGATTTGGGTCCGGGTCTGGTCGTAATCTAAAAGATTGATTAAGAAAAAAAAAAACTGTTTAAAAAAATATTGAAAGTAATTTTTTTTGTTTTTAAAATTTTGATTTCTAATTATAAAATTGAAAAGTAAAAATAGTTTTATAGAACATGTTTTTGAAAAAAAAAAAATTTACTTTTCTACTTTTAAAAACAGAAAATTAATTAAAAAAGTGTTACCAAACGCTACCTAAGTGAATATTTTTTTATTATGTGTTTATTTTATTATAAATTAACCTTGTAATTTAATTATATTATATGTTGATGCATATGATCGATCGATCGATATAAATGTGAATATGTAATACATGAGTGCATGCATATATATAAAATAAAAGAACTTCACATTTTTACATTTAAAAAAAAATTATATTAATTTATAATTAATAAAATATACCAAATCACGATCGAAGATTCGAATCCACGTAATCATATCCATTGTAATTAAATTCAAGAGAAAAAGGATAAATAAATTCATGAGTATCAGTTGAGGTATCAAATTATTATTTAAGAGTCCAATGAGTGGGACCCCTACGTACGAAAAAATTGAAATTTATTAATTACTATATATTAATATAGTGCATTTCTTTTAATGAAAAATTCATTAATAAATTAGTTGGAACATATTGAAACGACAATCATATAATATAACGGTTCTAGTAAATATGAGCTACCATATTCATTGAACTATTTGACAAAAATTACAGAAATGTTAAGCAAACGCTTATAATCATCAATTATATATCCAAATAAAAAAATCATTAAAAAAATTGCCTTACAAAACTTGCGCAACTAATAGACAATTGGTTTCAAGCAGGGCCGGCCCTAGGCATAGGCGGGCTAGGCCCGTGCCTAGGGCCCACACTTTTCGAGGGCCCAAAATAAAAAAATAAAAAAATTATTAGGCTTTTATTTAAGTTAAATTTAAGTGTATGATAAGCAACAAATATTCATAGCTTAGTTGGTTGAGGTGGAGGATACAATATCCAAGGTCATGGGTTCAAATCCCACAACAATTTTCTTTTGATATTTTTTTTTATATATTTTTGAGGGTTCCAAAATTTAATTCGTCTTGGGCCCATATATTTTCAGGGCCGGCCCTGGTTTCAAGAGAAACTGACTGCCCTTGATTCTACTTGACCATCCAAGAAAGTAGTACACTCTTCAATCTGTAAGTTGTTTGAATCTCGAGCCACCATGCCAAAGCCAAAATTATTCTCCCTCTCAAGCAGAGCTACATTTATATTAAAATAATTTTTTATTTTTATATTTTAAAATAGTGTTTTTTATTTTTATAATTTTATAGAATTCTATATAGATACTCTTAAAGTAACTAATTAATTAAAATTCACATAACAACTCTCATACAAAACTATTAAAAAAAACTCAAATTGTAAATTAAAAAAAAATATATAAATAATTTCCTTATATAAAAACACAGTTAATGATCATATATATAAAGAGGACTAAATGGAGGTTGAACCATTAATAAAATTAAAGTTTAAATTAGCTTTTAAGGTAATTGGTACACCTACAGCATTAATATATCACTTTGTAGATAAATTTCAATGAATGGATTGTCGGGGAAATGAACTTATATAAAGTATTGGTGTATTATTTTTTAATGTTGTCATTAAATTTAAAATTACGTACAAGAAGAACATGGAGTGTTTATTTTAATTTTGCACCTTCAAATTCAAAGTGATCAATATTTATTCAAACTAGAAAACTATGCACGACCATGTTTTATTAATTACATTACAGATCAGATAGACTAATAGTAATTCTACAGCGCATCACTACGTACTACTCGTGCCTCTAAATCTAATACCAGTGTTTGTGTGATTAATTATTAAATCTAGCATATTTTAGAGTATGAAAATGTAAATAAGTGATTCAAATATAAAATATTTTAACTTATTTTGTTAAAAATTTACTTTAATAGTGTGTGAAATATTATGATGCAAATATGTCACATAATAAAAATTAATCCAAATTTGAATTACAATATACTTTTTATATTTACCATTGCAATTTTTAATATTTTATTTTTTAAATTTTATATTTACTTTTGTATTGTTATTATTATTTAATATTTACATTTTCATTAAATTTTTTTTATTTTTCCTTTCATTCACATAAAATTTGATCATTTTTTAAGAAAGATGCTCCAATGGCAAGTAACTTCAAAAGTTAAAGAATTAGTAACATAGAGATTGACACTGTTCAGCCAATTGCCATAGTAATGGGCATCCTAATAGAGATGATATAGTATAATAGTACTGCAAAAATGATCTTTAACCCTTGAAGAGAGGGTCATAGAAAGTTTTCCATGTCCTCACTTTATAAGTATATACTTGAATATTTCGAGACATGAAAAATTGTATGAGCGCAATTCCAATATTTTATATATCAAAGTTGCTCATTAGAGCATATCAGAGGTTAGCTGCTTTTAATAGTAGCTATTGCATTTGAGTAAAATAGTTGGACAACTGTCGTAGCTTGATAGGAGCAATGTGGTATTTGACTTTTTTTTCTTTATTAAATAAAAGTTTTTTTGTTGAAACAAAAAAAATAATAAAATAAAATTCTCATTTTTTTCCTCGGTTCTTCTTTTAGCGTCGGGGTATGAGCTGACGCTAATTGGTAGTTTTTTGCTTCAGTTATACACTGAAGCATAAAATCTCTGCCTATTTTTTGCCTCGGTCAACCATTTTGGTGAGACGCATTGACCGACGCAAATAGTGTTTTTTGTAGTAGTGACTCTCCAAAAATATTACAAACACAGAGATATTAAAAAATAACAAAAAGAATATCAAAATGATAATGCACAGAATAGAATAGCAAAACAGAGCATGCAAACACTGGAATTACAAGGTTTGATCACAACCAGAAAGCTTGTGTCTACTCCTTAGGTGGAACTGCCTTGAGGCTTTGCCTTTATTGATTGAAAATGAAGCTCAGAGTTGGTACATTACATGGACAGAGTTCTGGACCAGAAATGGAGTCTTGCTCCTACAAAATGACTTTCTCAAGGGACCTGAGTTAAACAAACTCAACCTTTTACAACAATTCTCTCACACTCTCATCTCAACCTGTTTAATGAACAACCAAATGGTCTTTATATCCAGACCAGTATAAAGATAACATAAGCCGACTAATATACTCGAAAAATAAATAACTATTCCCAACTAACATAACTGACTAACTTGTACAAGTGTATAAATCTCACAAAGTCCACCTAGTTTATATACTTGAATAAGTGCAAACTCTGAGCCAGAAATAAAAGGGCAAAATATTCGTTCCATCAATAAGATTTTCAGAGTGAATTCCTATGTCAGTTGTCAACCCCTTGAACCAGATGGCTTCTTTTACTACTTTGTTGCAACCATGTACTCTGCTTAAGTAGATGACAGAGCTACAACCTTTTTTAGATTGGATTTTCAACTAACACAACCCCCAAAAACAGTGAACACAAAGAAAGTGATCTTTTAACGTTCAAATTTCTAACATAGTCAAAGTCAACAAAACCAGTTACATTATCAATATTGTTGCAGGCTTTGCCAAATACTAAACCAGTTTTGAGTGAGCCTTTGATATATTTATATATCCATTTCAATCGCTTCTAGTGTTCTTCTCGAAGATCACAAATAAATATGCTAGCAACACTCATGCTATGTGCTAGATCAGGTCTGGTGCACATCATAACATACATGAGGCTCCCTAGTCCATTTGCATAAGGTATGCTTTCCATAAGCTTTCTCTCAGCATTTGTCTTTGGTAACTAGTTCTGAGACAATCATGTTAAGTTTATCAAGTACCTTCTTAAGGTAATTGCCTTGAGATAAACAGATGGTATGAGGTATGTTTCTCTTAATTTCAGTACCCAAGATCCTTTTGGTTGGACCTAAGTCCTTCATCTCAAATTCAACTTTGAGTCGAGACTTGAGCTTGTCTATTTGAATTCTTTCTTTCCCAACTATTAATATATCATCAACATACACTAGTAGATAGATATCATTATAAAAGTAGACACATGTATCATAATTGCTCTTGGTGAAGCCGAATTTTATCATAAATTCATCAAATATTTATTAGGTTCCATTGTCTAGGAGCCTATTTTAATCCATAGAGAGACTTATTTAGAAGTCATACTTGGTCCGATTTTTCACTTTCATAGCCTTTAGGTATCCCTATGTAGATTTTCTCTTCTAGGTTTCCATGTAGGAAGGCAGTTCTAACATCCATTTGATCTACCTCAAAATAAAATTTTGCAGCCATGGACATAATGACTCTGATAGTAGTTTGTTTAACTACTGGCGAGAATGTATATGTCATTGTAATCAATGTCTTCTTGTTGAGTAAATCCCTTAGCAATAAGTCTTGCTTTATACCTTGGATCCTCACCTCTTGGTATTCCTTTTTCTATTTGAATAACCACTTGAATTTGATTACTTTCTAGTTTTCTGGCTTGTTAACAACTGTCTAGGTCTTGTTCTTTTTCAGTGATAGCTTCCCCTATTCAATAGCCTGCAACCAAGCTACACTATCCTTCCTAGTATTTGCTTATGTGTAACTAGATGGTTCAACACTGTCTATGTCTTCTGCTACAGCAAGAGTACAAGCAGTGAACTTAGCATAATCATATTTATTAGGGGCTTTTGTGATTCTTCTCTCCCTATCTCAAGCTAGTTGGTAATTTCTTAAGCTAGCTTGGGAGTCATCTTTGGAGCTATCTTCAGTAGTAACTTTATCAGCATCAGCTGATCTGGATGAGGTTGAGTCCACCTCAATTTGAACACTACTACTTCTAGTTTTTGGTGCAGCAATCGCAACTTCTTTCTTCATAGTCATTTCTTCGTCATTAAAGACTGCATCCATAGGAATAATGCATTTATTATGCATTGGTTCCAAACACCACAACTTGTAACCCTTCTCACCATCTGGACAGCCTAGGAACACACATTTAAGAGCTCTAGGTTAAAGTTTGTCTTGCATGTAATGAGCATAGGCAGAGCAACCAAACACCCTTAGTGATCTAACTTAGGTACATGACCTATCCGAACTTCTTCTTGTGTCTTAAAATTCAAAGGGATGGATAGGCACCTGTTTACTAAGTAACATGCAATCTTAATAGCTTCACCCCAAAAGGGCCTATCCAAACCAGTACCCTTTAGCATACACCTAACTCTATCAATGAGATAGTTCTATTTATCCTTTTAGCAAGGCCATTTTGCTGAGGTGTATCCCTAACTATTAAGTGTCTAGCTATCCCATGTTCCTTATAGAATTCATCAAATTGCTTTAAGCAACATTCTCAACCATTATTAGTTCTTAGCTTTCTAATTTTGAACCCGGTTTGATTCTCAATTAACTTCTTTCAGGTAACAAAGGTTTTGAAAACCTCATCCTTATTTTTCAAAAGGAACACCCTTACTTTCATAAAGAAGTCATCTATGATGCTAATAAAATAGTTTGCACCTCCTATAGAGTCTTGATTTTGGATGAACCCCAGAGATCAGAGTATATGTAGGCTAATTTTTCATTGGTAGTGTGTTGTCTAGTGGAGTTCAACCCTGCAACTTTTACCATAAACACACTATTCACAAAAATAAAATTTGCCACTCAATCCACCTTGAAACAATCTCTGCTTGTCAAGTTCAGTGAGGCTTTCTCTCTCACTAACATGACCAAAGCCTCAAATGTCATAGATTTGTATTGTCATGTTTGACATTGTTAACAACAGGTGATGCTATAAGAATGAATATTTTGTTTTAAAAAGTAATGTTTTGTAAATGTATTAATCTTTTATTAATAAAACACCAACTTTATTAACTCAGAGCAAATCGCTCATTGTAATGGAAATTTACAAGTTTAGCAGGGCCATTTCTTAAACTAAACTCACAATTAACATAAAAACGAGACTGTCTCACAAAGAAAACATGCATATAAAATTTATGAAATAAAAGTTCATCTGAAAATAAACATAATTGGCTAGGCTCGCCAACTTTCCCTAGGCATAGGCGTGACTTGGTCGGGGTTGTGTCTTCCTATATATTGCGACTCAATTTTTGCTACTATGATTGGTCTTGGCTCTGTGAAATAATTTTGAGTGTTTTAGTCTTGTCTTTATGGCATAGTTTTGAGTGTTTTGGTCTTGCACAATAGTTGAGTGTTCGAATTACGAGGTTAAATGAACATATTGTAACAGTTTTAACTGTTGTGATTTCTAAACAGCAGATAAAACTAAATATATGTGTTCTTAAAGTTAACTGTTATGCTACAATATTTTTCATCTTATTTTTGGTTTTTTTTTTTTTATCAAACGGTATGAGAATAATTATATGCGGCTGATTATTTAACTTTGTTTTTAAGCTTAATTCTAATCGTGTTTGTCTTCAACAAAAAAGATGTCTTGTTCAATTGCATGCTATTAATTCATTATATTAGATAATTGCTAATTTGCTATTAATAAAATTGTATAATTTATTAAAAAATAAACATAATTATTATTAAATATTAGTGAAATAAATAAAAAGAATATTATAACGTTGAATAAATATTATTAATATAAATAAATATGTCATTCCATGGTTAAATACAATTATATTAATATTTATTTGACATAAAGATGAGCATTGTTATTAATTTGACATCTTAAACAAAGCGTTCAATATAATTAGTCATACCAATTTTTTTATATTATGTATTAAATTAAAATATTCAATTTTTTTTTTACATATTTGTAAAATATATATAATTGGTAGAACAATTATGAATACCATTTTCAATGGGCTGCTATAAGATGAAATCGTTTGATGATTTCAGATGTGTGGGCTTTGTTGATAACTACAATATATATATCCTTAGGATTAGAATGATTCATAATTATTATTTGAAAATCAAACTTCTCAGCCGCCACATGTCTTATTCTAACGTATATATGAAACTTTTTTTTTGTTTAATTATTTATTTTTTATTGTTTTTTTGTGTGGGAAAGTTACATAATCATCAATGTTTAAATTAATTAATTAATTTCGGTGTAATTTGAATTAAATGACTTAGTATTAGAAAGAAACTAAAAATATATATAATGGGTTATCGATTATCTTAGAAGAAGGTTAGACATATATACAATAGATTTCGATTTTTGTTGGTTTTGCTGTTGAGGTTAATTAGCTTTTGTGAATAATTAAGCCACGTGTATTTGAGTTTTGACCCCCATATATATGTGCAATGCAACAACCAACGTACTCAAATAGAATTTTGGTGTCCTAAAATAATTAATAGTGACATCCCTAGAAAAATTCAATATGAAAAAAGAAGATAGATTTGGTTCTTAAGTATTTCTTACTTTAGAGAGAAACATGTCTATAAGAAAGAAAAAAACACAAGTAAATTATAATTGTCTTTAAGAATACGACAACATTAATCTATAGAATATTCATTGTAGGTAGATAAATGTAATGAACAAAAGTAGGAATTTTGTCCAAAATAAACAAATCATGCACGTGAAGAGGTTACTTGCTATTGATTAGTACTACTATTACTAGATATATCATATATAGAAAAAAAAGAACAAAACAAAAGTCAAAGATCCCATTTACAAATTTCTGTTCACACTGAATTACTTAATAACCTATACTTAATTATTGTCTGACACTAACCTGAAAGATCATAAATCTGGATTAATATTTATTTAATGAAAAGAATGACGTTAACAATTTTCATTTTGGGTTTGACCTTCTTATTCGTAGAACATGGCCCTGGGCCCAGGCCCACCCATATGAGCCGAAGTGATCAGCTCCCACGAACCACTTCACCGACTCAGCAACACCGCGCACCAAAGCAAAGCTGGCTTAAAAGCTTCAATGGTGGGTCCCACACGGAACGGTGTGCTGTCCTTATCTCCAATATCCACGTGTCAATACGTGTTTGGCTAACCCAAATCTGCCCTCTGTAGACTCTTTCCTGGAAACTAATCTCAATTTTCTTTCTCTCTCCTATTATATTTATATAAATACCCTGCTCTTATGGGTTTAAAGCTTCTTCACCTTTTCTCTCTGTTTTTTATTTTATAATTAAAGAAATTAAATAATAATGGGAAACTGTTTGAGAAGTGAATCGACGATGGTTTGGGCCGGCGAAGATTGGGGCTCGTTGGAGAAAGAGAGCAGCCATGACGATCTCGAAAGCGGTAATTACATGGAGAGGTTTAAGCTTTTGGGTGATCATGACCAAACAGGACCATCATCATCGTCATCAGGTAATAATATTCATAATCATCATGAAGTGAAGATCAAGATTTCGAAGAAGGAGCTGGAAAAACTGGTGAGTAGATTGCGTGGTGGCGAGGATGGTATGTCGGTGGAGCAAGTGCTGTTGTCGGAGTTGATGAAGGGTAAGGGTGTTGGTTTAAGTGTTCAACATCGTTATTATAAGGAGTACAATGTTGATCATGATCATCATCAGAGCCAGTGGGAAAATCAACGGTCATGGAGACCCGTTCTTCAGAGTATTCCGGAGGTCAATTAACTTAGCTTACCCATTTGAAATATTCTTGGGTTGAAAAAAAGAAAAAAAAAATGATGCACATATTTTGTATTTCTCTTGTAATACGATAATTAGGTACATATATAAAAATTACCTCACTTTTTCATGTTAAATTTAATTTTTTGGTACTAAATTATGAATTTCTATCACAATTTTTTTTCTTAATTTTTTTAATGTCTGTTGGTTATAGTTACAATAGTCATGATAAACTACCATTTCAGAAACTCTGATGTTAAAAATGTTTTGAAAATTTATAGAGACAATATTATATACCTATAAAAATAGGAAGTTAGGATATCATAACTCACATTTTTTTTAAAGCTATCCTCTGTTTTTCCTTTTTTTTTTTTTGAGAGGGAGTTATCCTCTGTTTATTCAACTAATATATACGGAATAATCTAATATTAAATGACACCGATAGCTCGATGTGATGTCTCGAAACATATCCAAACCAATAATTAAGTCATTATTAGCGACATAATTAATAATTTAATTAATATTGTGTAACATTTTAGAAAGAAAAAAAAATTGTGTAATAGAGAAGAGCAGTTACAGACTTACAGTTACTAGGGAGTTGGGTTGTTTCATATCATTATTGTGTCTTCACTCATCAGTCCCTGCATTTTTTTTGTTAGATTTTTTGAGGTGGTAAATCATTGAAAATAAATGGTGGAATTATTTTATATACTATTTTTTTATTTTATTTTTAAGTTTACAGTTTGAGATTTTTCGTTATTGTTATATAAATTGTTTAATATATTAAAAAAAATTCTTAATGTGTTAACTTTAATATATATTTTATTTTATTTTTATAATTTTTTAAATCATGTATAATTGTATTTTATAAAATTTTCCCAAAAAAAAATTGTACTTTATATTTTTTTAATAAAATTTTACATAATTTTTTACTTAAATTTATTTGTTTTAATATTTAAAAATAATTTATTTTTATTTGATAAGTATAATTTTTAAGAATATAAATTAAAAGAAAAATATATAAAAATTAGTATAATTAAAGATATATCTTATGTAAAATAAAAAATTAAAATATAGTGTATTTATATATTTTTAAAATACAAATAAATTCTTTTTTTTCAAAACTACAAAGTACAAACAAAACAAAATTGCTAATATATCCTTTAATAATTTAATTTTATAATAATAATAATAGAAGTATAGAATTTAAAAACAACATCATAACAACATCAAAAAATAATATACAAATAATAAAAGTACAACATAAAAATATATATATAAAACTGTATTTTATGTAAATAAAATCTTAAAAACTATAAAAATATTTAAAATTTCGTACAATTGTATTTTTATAATTTTTGTAATTATTTTTTGTATTTTTCTTTTTTTTTGAAATAATCCCAAATTTATTTGCATTTTAATATGGGTGAGTAGTAGTACTTGCTTGTTCATCTAATAGCACATGTTATTTCTCAAATGTAACACTTATATTTTTCCTCCACTATTAAAATTTATTTCTTCAATATGAATTTACTAAAATAATCTTCAATATATAGAGCATCCTCTGGTTACTGAGTAATTTTGACTTTTGTGAGTGAAAAATGATTGAAGATATCTGTAGTCACTCACTTCATGTGTGCTCATTTTGCTAATCATTTTTATTCATGAATTTAGGCAAGCCCAATGAGTATAGGCCTATACACTATAGGACCTGAGCAGGCCCAGTTACTCTACGACCTTTAACAAAACATTATTGGGCAATACCACGAGATGGAATCTTAGCGGTTATATTTATTTTTAAAATTTTTACAAAAATACTGAATTTTGTGTAAAAATTTACAATTTTATTATTACATGAATTTTTTTACAAAAATACTATTTTTCTATAAAACAATCGTAAAATAATAAAATAGAACAATTAAAATAACAGTGAAACAACTAAAAAACAACCGTAATAATTTAACACAGTACACAGTAGTTTTAAAAAAAAAATACAGTATTTTTAAAAAAAAATTCATCCCCACAATAAAAAAAAAAAAAAAATTCAAAATATGTAATGTAAAAACCCTTTTATTTTTTTTAATAATACTTATAAAATTAAAAAATATTAGACCCCATACACCAATTCTACTGTAAAAACATTATTATTATTTTTTCTAGAAAAGCTAACAATCAAATTGTACAATTACAATGAGATAGGGGAGATGATTTTTGATTGTGGGGTTACTTACTAGTTACTATTTGGGTCAAAAACATATTATATATTCGTTCATGTCCAGTCCATCTGAGTTGGAAATTCTAAGCTTTATTAAAAGTGTCGAATCGACTGAAAAAGCTTTTGTTTTGAAACGAGGACATAGTACCTAGATTGTACCTTCTTTAGTTTGTCTCTTTTTATCTCCTTCTGTCTTTTTTCTTCATTCTTTATTTGTTTTTGCCAATCATCCAAAGGTAAAGAGGTCATCAGAATCTTGACAAAACGACTAACGAAACGACATAATCTAACAACAGTATTACAAGTTAACTTCTCTTTCTTTGTTTAATCAACCCAACCCAATCCAAAAAGAGAAAAAACACAAGAGGAAGGAGATTATAGAATTGAAAAGCGTTTAAGACTCGATGAGTTCGATCAAATCAAATGGCCCAACAAAAAACAAAGCCTTCAAATTAGTGATAATGTTTCCTACTTTCCGATGTTTATACTTTATACTACCATTTTTTACCTTTTTTTTAGTAAGCTTTCAATTTTTTGAGTTTTAAAAGTAGTGAGAATGATTATGAATAATCTTTATTTCCAGTCAAATTTTTCTAACGCATTTTTCTTTTTACATTTAGGTCCCAAATCTCAAATGTTTTGCATATATATTTTTTTTGGGAAATTTTAACTATTGTAGAGAATTAAACTAATTTAAAATGAATTAACAAATAATAAGCAATGATATAATCAACCAAACACAATTTAAGAATAATAGAGTATGTTGAGTAAACTGCTAGCAAAATAAAAGAGGAACGATATTACCGAATGAAGAATTCTGGGTTGAGTCGCGGACTAAGTCGCTCTCTTTAAGACGTTCGCGGCATCGCCCGAGTGTGTGATCGGAAGTGCGGTCGTCCCCAGGATAAAACAGCCCAGTCGTTGCACTGTATCGGAACCCCACTGCACTATAGAGCACCGTCGAATACACCCAAAAAATTTGATATCGCAGATGGAATTTTAATTTTATGAAAACTGTGTTTTTCTGATACGAAATAGATATGTTTTCTTCCCATCAGTTCAATCGCATTATATAGGCGAATGGATTGAATAAACATAACGGGAAGAATAACGTTTTTCTGTAAAAAATAATATTGTGTCACACCACACCAACCAACCCGGCTCAGATCGGACGGACGGCGCGCGCGTGTGTGGTGGGTCAAGTGTGTGTGTCCTCACCCATTCGCACAAAACTGGGTACCCTTTGGGGCCCAAACCCAAATGCCAAAGTTGCACTCTTTAAACCCTTGTCAATGAGGGTTCATATCCCATGTGGGACTCTTTCCAACTCACACACACTAAGACACTTATATATTTTGTTAAAATATTCACAACATTTCCAACTGAGTATATCAAAGATAATAAAACCAGAAATGAACAATATAAAAAATCGTAAAATTAGTACCAAGAATTATACAAGTTCAAGTCTATTAGACAATATTGTTTCACATGGATCAAATGTAAAAATATTGAATCATATATAAGAACATGAGCTACTCCACTCATCATCAATTGGTTTTGAGAATGAACCACATGATTCTCAACATGGTATCACAGTCATATCCCTAGCAGGCTTGGTACTCCCAACCGCGAACAAGAATAAGCGAGCAAATGGAACTCCCAACTGTAAAACAAACAAACAAAAGAAGTGAGCAAATGACACTACTTATGATAAGGTGATTCAAGATTGGTGAACGAAAATAGCCACCATAGAATATTGGACAATATTGTCCCACATGGATCGAATGTAAAAATATTGAGCTAAATATAAGAACATGGGCTACTCCACTCATCACCAATTGGTTTTGAGATGGAGCCCCATGATTCTCAATAAAGTTTGATAGATTGATCTAGAACTCTACTCCAGTTCTAGAATACCACCAAAATTTTCTTTATTAGTTGAACAAGAATACATGTACAATACATTTGCGAGCGATTCTCTGTTTTGATTCTCTTTTCTTTCTAACGCTCTTCCCTGAGAAGCTTCTTCATCTACAGAAGCATCTCCTTAACAAAACCCAAGATCTAATCCTTTCTCTTCTCTATATCGCTCTCTACCTCTCAATCAAAACTCTCTCTTAAAGAACTTGCTCACTAGTCTGTATTTGGTGTTTTTGTCTTGTATCAAATGAAGAGGATGACTATATTTATAGATCGAGATATGAATCTTAAAGGCGGTGGCTTCAAACAACTGAGTAGTTAATTCAGTCAAGACTTAATTGGCTCCTTAGAGTGAGATCTCCAAGTCAGCTCTTGGCATTGAGCTTTTTTTTCGGACTTGTATCACGTTTCTAGGTAGGGGTATTCATAAAAACCGATAAACCGTAACCGACTAGACCGTAACCGAATTTTCGGTTCCAAGTCATCACCAAATTTGGCAGTCGATTTCGGTGTTGGTTTTTTTGACATGGCAGTAAGTTTTAGTTTTTGAAATAAAAAAAATGGTTAAACCAAAAAATACCAAAACCGCCCAAAACCGTCCAAAACTGCCAAAAATTGTACGGTCGGTTTTATACGGTTATAATTTCTAAACGGTCGGTTACAGTTTTCGTAAAATAAAAATCGTAACCGATCAGTCGGTTATAAAATTGTAAAAATCGACCATAACCGACCGATTTTTACCCCTACTTCTAGGATTGGCGTCCCAAATAGATGAAGTGCAATCATGAAGGATGCCCTAAATAGGCACAAAACCTATTGAAACAGGCTACTCAAAGCCCTTTCTTGGAGGAAACAACTAGTATTCTGAAACTTCTTTTCGAAGAACGACTAACTTTCCACAAGACTTCTTCCAGGACAAGCTAGCCTTCCAGAACTCTTTTTCAAACGACGACCAACTTTTCATTTGGAGGAACTAAAGCACAATATTTTAATTTCATCCAAAGTACTCATAATTAGTCTGAATGTATATTATTTTTTAAAAGTAAATTACGACGTAAATATCTAAGTTTAACTCTAGGTTGTAAATAAATATCCAAGTTTAATTTTTGATGATAATAATACATAAGTTATATTTTTAGAACTTCTATAAGTACCTAAACGTTAAGTGTGAAGTCATTATTTTCATATCATTTTTTATTGGTATATTTAAATGAGTAATTTACGGCATAAATATCTAAGTTTAACTCTCAATTATAAATAAATATATAAGTTTAATTTTTTACAGTAATAATACTTAAATTATATTTCTAGAACTTTCTTAAATAACTGACCATTAAGTGTAAAAAAAAACTTAAGAGGTACTCTCAATGAAACCTTGTTAAGTTAAAGAAATCAAATGAAATTAAATCAGTTAGTCTTGCAATAAATGAATGTATAGTTCATTCTAAAAAGAAAAAGAAAAATCAAATACAATTATTTTAAAATTTTGATCTTAACACTTCTCTCTCTTCCACCCTATTATATTAATTTCTATATATATATATATATATATTAGATTATCTAAGAATACACTTAACACTAATTAATTATATTCTTAATGAAAAATTATAACTAAATAAAATTACATTTAAAAAGAAAAATCAAAACTAAAAAAAAAAAAAAAAATCAATTTAACAACAATACAATAAGCAAGCAACCTTTAATATTATTTCTCAATAAAATTATTTTTGAGTAAATATAATATTTATATATGTATTATAATTTAAAATAAAATTATTTATTCTACATAAATAAATTTATAAAATATATATCTCACGAAGATATAATTATTGTTATAAAAAGATATATTTTTTAGTACTAAATTTAAAAAATGTATAACTAATTACAATTTGAAAGTTATTTATAATTGACTTAATTTGTGATTTATTTTTTTATAATAAATTAGAGGTTATTTTTAAATAATATCCCTAAATAAATGTTCTACTATATTTATCGCCCTTAATTAGAAAAGATATCAAATAAAACATGATATGTTTTCTTAAGAGTATTGCTATTGGGCACCAATAGTTTCTAGTACCTCTACACATGTCGTCTTGTATTTGACTAGCGATACTCTTTAAAAGTAATTATATTAAATTATATAGGACCCGATACTCAATTAAACCAATTATAATAATAACATATAAGATAATACTAGGCAGCACTAATATTATTTTTTTAATGGATATACGTTTTTCTTTTTCGAGTGTGAATGGATGGATATAGGTTTTGGTTTAGGAAATAAGAAAAAGTAGGGTTGGAGTTGAAGCTCATAAATATGAATGGTTAAGATTTAAATATAAGGATTAAATAGATGGCATGAGAGTTGGTAAAGCCGTAAAAGGTATTTATGAGCTGTATTATGATTTGTGACTTATTTGTCCCTTTTTATACCCAAAATGTTAACATATTTGTCAACCATATTCATTCATTGGTTTTAATCATATACAATCTTCTTCGCCACATATTTCATATCTTCTCTATGAACTAATAAAACTATCAAAAACTAATGTAACCTTTAATAAGAGATTCAACGCCCCAACCTTTAAAATTCATTTAACTGCTAATTATTTTTTTTAAAAAAATACAAGGTGTTTCTAGAATACACTCCATTAAAATATGTGTACTGATGTAATTTTTAACTGTTTCGGTATTTATAAGAATATTTTAGTCTAATTTTTTTTTTTTATAATCGTGTATGTTATAGTTATTTAAGATATTCTGTAAAATTTTGAAAAATTTAAAGTAATTTATTTAAAACGTCTATTTCACATGCGTATAAAATAAAAAGTCACACGTGCAATAAATTCTTTGAACATTGTTTTCGACGTGTTAAATTTTTCTGAATTTCTCAATATTCTATCAAATGTCTTAAATAATTATAATGTATTCGATCATAAAATAAAATTAAATTAAGTAGCTTTTTAGATACCAAAATAAATAAAGTACATTAATATACTCATTTTAAAAGGAGTGTATTATAAATTTTTTCAATATATATATAAGCAATTAATCCATTGCCACAAGATTTTAAACTTGTATTAAATTTTTGTATATTACAGCACAGCTCAGTACAGCACATATGAAGAAGATCATACTTATTATTGAATGACATCAAATTTGCATAAGCATATTTTTTTTATAGAAAAGTTAAAACAAATGATAATAATAGAGATCGTAAACAAGGAGTCACTGACCTCTTTAATCATCCAAACAACCAATTGCCACGTGGCTGACACACTCAAGTTTTCTATTTTTTTTTTTTTTAAATAAAAAAATATTTACTTTTCTGAGTTGACTGTTTGAGTGTCTGAGACTGAGATGAGAGATGTTGTTGTTTTTTTTTTAATATAATATTTTTGGTAGATTTATACAGTGGTGAATGGTGATGTGCTAGTTACTCACATGTGTCACGCGTGCGAAGTGAATAGGTGAATAAAGTGAGTGAGGAGAGGGAAGAGAGTGGTGGGAAAAGGCAATTGATGGCGTTAATGCGGTAGACTAGTGTAATGGCCTTGTATCTGAGTTTTTCTGGTCATCGGTGGGGTCTACTTCCTCCCAAGCCGGACAGCTATTACTGATTCTACTTCCGTCCCCACCCACACACCCTCTTTCAAGCTCTCATTCATGGCTTCTTCTTCTTCTTCTTCATACTCTCTCCTCCTCCTCCCCTATATTTCATTACCCTGTAACCTTTTCTGTGTTGTCTTTCTTACTCCACATTCACTCGTTTCAAAGCCTATTACTTTCTAACCACTCTTTTCATTAATTCTCTTCTGTCTTTCGCCTCTGTCTTTCCACCATTTGAATCCTTTTTATGGTTTCCTTATTTGGGAGCTACTTAAGTCAAGGCATGAGAAAAAGGGTATCTTTAAGACTCAGTCACAGTATCATTTGCTTACAAGTGCTTCTGCTGTCCTTCTGTGAGTATTTTTACTCTTTTCTCATTGATTAATTAAATGGGTTTTTGTTGTTTTCTATGATCTGCTTGTTTTAATTTTTATGGGTTATTCTTAAATTTCCTTATTTTGGATTATATGTTTCTGGGTTTTGCTTAAATGTTGCGGGGTCAACTGAAATGGGTACTGGATATTAATGGGCATTATTGTTTTGTAATCCAAATAAGTTTTCTTGTGGAGGTTCTGTAAATTGATTTTGGTTGTTAAAGAATAAGGTGCATTGGTTATTCTTCTAATATTGTTTGTATAGTTAAATTCATTATGTAACTCTACCATTAGTATTAAGCTTTGTTCTCTTAACTTTTGACCTAAAACTTCTCATATTCGTAGACACCATTTAGTTTTCGCTAGAAATTTACACCAAAACGGAAACTTTATGTAGTGGCTGACTGACGATTAAGATCTTGTTGTCCTTAAACTATCAATTCAACAAATTTTAAGATTTTCTTTTGAATAATTGGATTCTTGTACAAGAAAATTGGTAGAATTTAAGCATAAGAATGAAATTCCTCACTTTTAACTATATATATATGTAGTTAGTTTATTGGCAATTTCCTTGACTGTGTAACTATGTCTGTTGCTTTTCGTGTTATTTCTCCTAGTAAATTGTGAGTGTGTACACAATGCTCCCTTTGGGCTCTTGAGTATAGCATTATTGTTGGTTTATATCGTATTAGGTTTCAATTTTAAAAGATTTTATATTTTAATTCATCCCTGTGAATGCATTCCCAATCTACATTCAGAAGATATTCCTACGCTCTGCTTTGAAAGAGGGTCTCCAGGTAAGTGTATATATTATTAATGCATATTACATGTTAACGTTGGTAGGAGAGTTGTTTTGTCTGTATACTCTTCCTCTACATTGCAGTTCTAACTTCTTGACGTTTCAGTTTAAAATGTGGTTATAATTCTAATCGTAACATACATTTTTTTTTCTTTTGTAGTTAACCTTGAGTTATGTTCCAGCCATAATAGTTACTATCCAGCATTGGCAAATCATCGAAAAGATGATATGTTACCACAGATCTCCCCTAGTGGAGCTCCTCAGCCTTTTCTTCCCCTTCTTGCGCCATCACCTTTGGCACCGTTCACAAATACATCTTCCCCGAAATTATCAGGTTTTTCCTTCCTCGAAAGCTCTTAAGTTGTATTAGATCTTTTCTGACAATGATTGGTTGAGGAGTTAAATTTTCTATATCTCTCTCTGTGCAGGGCTATGTTTGTTGAACTTTACTGCTGCTGAAAATTTGATGAGTACAACATCAATAGATTGCTGGTCTGTGTTTGCACCATTGCTGGCTAATGTGATTTGCTGCCCACAGATGGAAGCCACTCTTGCAATTCTCATTGGTCAGTCGAGCAAGGATACCAATTCACTTGCTTTGAATGGAACCGTTGCTAAACATTGCTTGTCAGATATTGAGCAGATCTTAGTTGGTCAGGGTGCAAATGACAGTCTTAAGCAGATATGCTCAATTCATTCATCAAATCTAACTGAAGCGTCCTGCCCAGTCAAAGATGTCGATGAGTTTGAGAGTACTGTGGATACATCTCAGTTGCTTGCTGCTTGTGAGAAAATTGATCCTGTTAGAGAATGCTGTGATCAAGTTTGTCAGAATGCGATATCTGAAGCTGCTACAAAAATTTCATTGAAAGCTTCTGATCTTTTGAGCATGGATGGCTCTAATGTGTTACCTGCACACTCAGCAAAGGTCAGTGATTGTAAAAGTATTGTGCTGCGGTGGCTGGCAAGTAAACTCTCTCCTACACATGCTAAGGAAGTTCTTAGGGGCCTGTCTAATTGCAAAGTTAACAAAGGTAAGTTTTGAAGTCAACTTTTAGCCATGCTTCAAACTTTAGTTCCTTTGTGAGTTTTTGTTTTGCCTTTTCTCTTTAGTTGTAAGTTTGTATCTAGAGTTAGTTATCTCAGATTTCACGTGTTATGTGATCCAGTTTGTCCTCTGGTGTTCCCCGACATGAAACATGTCACAAAGGGATGCGGGAATGAGATGAGTAACCAGACTGCATGCTGCACCGCCATGGAAAGCTATGTGTCCCACTTGCAAAAACAGAGTTTCATAACCAACTTGCAAGCTTTAGACTGTGCAACATCATTGGGAATGAAGTTAAGAAGGTCAAATATTACAAGTGATGTATATGGGCTTTGTCATATAAGCCTCAAGGATTTTTCCCTTCAAGGTTTGCTTTGGCCTTATTTATTTTCTTTTTGTGTGTGTTAGTTCACAATAACAACTGAAAGCAAGTACTAATTCACGTTCTTTATGTCATTTTGCTTCTATTATGATATGACGTCCAACATTTGATGTGCTTCAGTGGGAAATCAAGGTAAATTATATCTCAATTTACATAATGTAGTTCTTCCCATATAAATAATTGCTTTGATTGTATTTTGCATATTTGTTCTACTTTGTCAAAAAAAATGTTTTGTATCCACTGCTAATGTCTGGATTTCATAGTTGCCACTTATAGGTGCAGTCCGTGATAGTTTACTGAGGCTGTACTAGAAATATTAGATCCAATCCAAGTGGATGGAGAAATAGGCTCATGAAAATTTGTCATTTTATAGGAGAAAATGTAACCTAGACTAATGAAAATGTGGAGGCAGGTTAAACGAAATCTATCTATCTACAATATCTTCATTTTACTGGATTATGGCTTGTGGGAGCAACAAAACAGCTACTCTAGTTTAAATGGTGTCGAAAATAGATTTATGTATGTTCAAATGTCCCTATTAATATTCCTGTAATCACTTTTTGGAGCAGAGGTTGGATGTCTTTTGCCAAGCAAGCCATCCGATGCTACATTTGATGTGTCTTCCGGAATCAGCTTTCTTTGTGATCTCAACGATAATATTCCCGCACCCTGGCCCAATTCATCTCAATTTTCAGCTTCTTCGTGCAAGAAAAGTATGTCCAACCGATTATGTTTACACAATAATAAGGAATTATATGTTTTGGCTTCTATGTTATGTCATTAGTGAATTAAACCTCATATGTTTTTTTACTCTTTCCGTAATTTAGATGTGAAGATTCCTGCACTTCCTGCAGCCACATCTGCACAAATTGGTAAGATCATCCAGTAAATCTAACCTTATGCTAATGGCTTAATTTCTTCCTCGTGATATACTATAATATATGATTTTTTCATTTCTTTTGCATGTATTGTTGGAAGAATGAATTGTGTAATATTATAAATTTTTCTTGTTTCCACCACACCAAACACTGTTGTGTTGAAATTATACAATGTAGTATCGAATATGGTACTATAACCACTGAGGTTTAAGTAAGATGGGATTGTAGCGAGAAAGGTGTACTTTGTAGTGATGCAATTCTATGTGTGTTTTACTTTGTTTTTCTATATAACTTACCAAGAAGGAAGATTGATCATAGCTTGAATATTGACATGGCAGGTCTTCGCGTTGACCAAATGGTTCCATTTTCATTGGTTGCATCCTCAATGCTCCTATGGAAGAAGCTGTTGTAAGATTGCCTAACAGGAAAACAATGTTAGATGAAACACAAGAATTAAAATCGGATTTTGAGTCGTCAAACAAGTCTCGTCCGTTTACAGAAGTCATCTCAGCCCAGCCTGCTAGTGAAGGGAACAACCTTTTTTTGTACCATGAAGAGAAAAACCGATGCCTAAATGTGTCGTGTTTTACTAATATTTCGATTAATGATTCTTGCTTATTGCTTTGCTTTGTTTTCTTTCTTTTTGTATAATTATTATAATAATAAGTTTCTTGTAAAGGAATATTAGGAATGATCAGAAATGCTATAAATTTGTAACTACCACGAAGATTATACATATATATTCAGCATGTAAAAAGTTTCCAATCTAATTGATACCCCAAATATATTTATATTAAGAATTTATCACAAATTAGTGTCTGTTTTGCATGAGTGATATACCATATTGACATTTTTGTTAATGTTTATCTGGCTTTGATCATTCACAGGGAAAGAATTATTGAAAGAAAAAGGTAAGTTGAAACTTGGTAATTGTATAATATAATTATTAATTTCGTATAGTGGATTGATGAATGGATTAAAATTCCAGTTCTTAGCAAATTGCAACTTTCTTTATTCTTTGGTAAATCAATAATGCCAAAATTGAAGAATATATGCTCCTTTTATCATCCCAAAATATTCCAATATTTTTATGCTACACTACACACATCTTTTTCTGTATGTGCTCCACTTTCTTCACCTTCATTCTGCTCATTAAGATCTCTCCCTTTAATTTCTGTACATATTAATTTCGTACAAATTCAACAAAATGAAAATATCTGCTAATGTATATATTGAAAAGAAATAAAAAAAATATCATTCCGATAAAGTCATAGCTGAAAAGAAAGTGTATATAACTGCATATGTATTTGAAGAAAAGTAATAATGATACTAAAAAATTATTAAAGGCATAGTTGTTCATTTCATATGGACCATATATTATATATAATTAAAATGTAGAAGATATACCTACCAGTCTTCTATGCACTATATATTGTAACATTCATTTATATGGTTTCTGGAAAGTTACAATGTAAAGTAATTAATTTGAATTCTACAAACAAATACAATGATATGGCATCATTTTCATCTTCATCAATCATAAACAAGAGTGGATAGTACAAATTAATACTAATCATCAAGTGTGAGTAATTCTAGCATTATTTTTATACAAAACTACAGAATTAGCCAATCTTGCGGATTTCATATATGCTGTCTAGCTATTTTTCTATTTTCACCAACTCATATTAGCAGCCTAATTGGGATTATGGTGTCATTTTTTAATACAATTTCTCAATGAGTATGTTTGGCTAATTTTTCACTTTTAGTTATTATAGTTAGAAGTGTAAGATAATTAGTATATTTGACTTATTTTTATTGTTTGGATAATTATTATATGAAGATAATTTTTTAATGAAAAATATTTTTCAAAGTAGTTGGATATTATTGAAAGAAGATTTTTTTTTATGTAAATTATATTTTTTAATTTTAAAAGTAGGTTCTTCAATTTTTTTTTTTTTAAGGAAAAGCTACAAATTCTAGCTTCTACTAAAAGGACTTTTAAATTAAAAAAGCTATTTTTTTTTTTTTTTGTAGAAGCTAAACCAAATATACCCAATAAATTATTATTATAATAATAAGTATATATATTAACTAATAACGCAAAACAATTATATTTTTGATTCATGAATTATTACATAGCAAAAAGAGAGTAAGATGAAAAACCGATGGAGCATAGGAAATTGACTTTTAGATAGATATACTTTTTTTCAATTTTCATTTGTTTTTCATTTTTATACAAAGTTTTATTTGATGCTGAAATTTTTGTAGCTATTTTGTAGAAAACTTTCATGAGTGGCTAATTAAAAATAATAATATAATTATTTTATTTATTTATTTTTTTTAAGAAACCTTTACCATTTTGCTACTATTGATTGATAGCTGTAAAATCTGCACTAAAATGGATTATTTATTGTGTTCAAATCTTTAGAAGCATTACTATACTATATTAATGTAGCATAATATTGTGAGTGGTTAATAATTTTTTATATTATAACTAAATCTGCGAGATCGATGCTGAATATAAAATTACACAAATAACCGTACATGTCACTTCTCTTTTTTTTGAGTGTAGCGTAATGGTATTTTACAATCGTATATAAACTTAATAGCTTAAAGGTCTTGGGTTCGAACTCATGACCTCTCCCTTTTTCCCATCCCTCCCTCACCACGAAGCTAGCCGTACATGCCACTTCTCAGTCAATAATTATATAAACCATGTGTGTTACTAATATATTATCACTATGTGTTTATTAAATCAGTTAATTTGAGTAGGTTACACGTGGGTATTGTTGGGCGTCATTTTAATAATTAACAATCCCCAACCTCACACGAAAACAGAAATTTAATGTTGTGTTGAATAAAAAACATTTTAAAATTGAAGTATTGATCACCTATTACATGTAATAATGTAATAATACTCACAGTACTAATATTAGTAATGATCATTAATAAGTATAACCAACAAGTTCTCTAATGCAATTCATTTATAGTTAGAGCTCGAATATAGAAGGGTTTTTCTTTTAACTTTTTTCCTCATATCATCACTCTCATCAGTTATTTTATTCTATTTTTTAAAATAATTTAACAAAATTCTACGTTCTTAATTTAATTTAATTTATTAAGCTATATTTAGAGAAAATTTTATTGGAGTTTGCAAAAAATAAGTTTCAATGACGACCAGTGACAGTCGCACACATGTATCAATGTGGGAGCTATAGCCCCCACTAACAAAAATATTATCTTTAAAAATTTAAATGTCATTTTTTAATTTAATAATTATAGATTAAAATAGTAAAAAAGCTCCCACAAAATTAAATAAATATAATTAGAGTGATTATACTATTTATTAAGCTATATTTAGAGAAAATTTTATTCGAGTTTGCAAAAAATAAGTTTCAATGACGACAGATTTTGTAAGTGAAAGGTGTTAGTAAATAGTGTCTTTTTTATCATTGATGATTATCAATAACAATTTATCGTCTGTAAAAAGTTATTGGTGATAACTTGTTCCTAAAAATAAATATTAATGATGATATTTAAATTTATGAGTGTTCTAATCAAATTTAATTACTTGACTAATCATAATGTTGGATTATTCAACTCTTTTTTTTCAAAAGGAGGGTATAAATTCAACACTTTATTGTTGGTGTACCTCTCTAATAGAGTATTATAAATATAGAAGATTCTTCTATTTTAATAAATCTTAATATAAAATGTAGCTTCAAAGATATTGTATGCTAAATGAACAACATCTTAAAAATTATGTCAAATTATTTATTTGCCCAAACAGAGTATTGAATGGTCATAAATTTTGTACAGTACTAAATATGTGTATGAAAATATTAACACACACAGACAGAAGTGACACTATTTTATAATTAGAAGTACCCGTTCAAATAAATATGATGATACTAAATATATATATAATTACAGGATGCAGATATTATAGTTACTCATTTTTTACACCATGGAGAGGTAGGTAGTAGGATGTTAGCTACTGTGCGTTATCACAGTGGTCCAATCAATAATAGAAAACAAGTCATCACTCAGTTATACGACATCTCGACCCCAGTCTATATATATACACACACATGTGTGTGTAGTGTGTGTTATGATTCTTTCGAATATATTTTGTGTGTGCATAGTTTTTTGTGAGAAGGGAATAAAATTAAGATGGAGAATTCGAGAAGAATTAGTAGCGAGCAGCTACTATTACAATTACACGAACCCATGTTAACTATGAAATCATCCCCAATAAGTTCAGAACTAGAAGACACCTTATCAAACCCTGATATTCCCTTCTTCCAAAGACTCAAATCAGCCACATCTATCGAACTCAACACCCTCTTCCGCTTAGCCGGTCCCACCGTCGTCGTCTACTTACTCAACAACGTCACTTCCATGTCCACCCAGATCTTCTGTGGCCACCTCGGCAATCTCCAACTCGCCGCTGCTTCCCTCGGCAACACTGGTATCCAAGTCTTCGCCTACGGTCTCATGGTACACAAAATATTTATTGATCACTTCGTTTTCATTTATGTATTAATTGTCCCACATCGATGGAATGTGAGATGAGCTAATAAATCTCTCCTATATATATAGCTTGGAATGGGAAGTGCAGTTGAAACGCTTTGCGGACAAGCTTACGGAGCCCATAAGTACGGAATGCTTGGGATATATCTACAACGCTCGACAATCCTACTCATGGCGACTGGGATTCCACTCACAATCATCTACGCGTTCTCAAAGCCCATCTTGCTTGGGTTGGGAGAATCGGAGGAAATAGCGTCGGCTGCAGCGTTGTTCGTGTACGGATTGATCCCACAAATCTTCGCTTACGCAGCGAATTTCCCAATACAAAAGTTCCTTCAAGCTCAGAGCATCGTGTTTCCGAGCGCGTACATCAGCGCTGGGACGCTGGTGGTTCACTTGGTGCTGAGTTGGGTGTTGATTTACAAGCTTGGGTGGGGTCTAATTGGGGCTTCTCTTATGCTTAGTTTTTCGTGGTGGATAGTAGTTGTGGCCCAGTTTGTTTACATTTTGATGAGTGACAAGTGTAAGCTTACGTGGAATGGGTTCAGTTTGGAGGCCTTTAGTGGGCTTTGGGAGTTTTTTAAACTATCTATTGCGTCTGCGGTCATGCTCTGCCTTGAGAGTTGGTATTATCAGATTTTGGTTTTGATTGCTGGCTTGCTTAAAAACGCTGAGATTGCCTTGGACTCTCTCTCTGTTTGGTAAGCCACGTGTCTCATTTCTAAGCAAAAATTAATCATGCAACAAAAATGAAAAATTGAGAAATTAATTAATATTTTAATTTAATAAATAATATTATACAAATAAAATTATGAAATATCCATGCATTTGATTTGACCCCAACATATAACATATGGCCACCCCCAAGAGAACCCTAACAGATATCTATAATGACACAAAAATATAATTCACTAATTAGTTACAGAGTAGTATTATAGGCAGCTTTACTAAGTTACCCAACATTACTATAAATAAAAAGTGTCACTTTTTTTTTTTGGCTGTTGCATCGAGAGGAATGCAAGAGAGTGTTTTCAGAATTAATCAATGTTTATATATTTACGTTTTGTTAAACGTTCTGCTAATTGTATTGCTCATGGTCTTGTCCGAGCTTCATGATTATATGCTGAACGTAGTTATTCGGTTAATTCTCTTCCGAGTAATATTATTGATGTAATTGCGCAAGAATCGTTATAAATAAAGTTCAGCTTTTATTAAAAAAAATGTCACTTTTTTAGTTGTTAATTAAAATATGTAAAGTTTCGATGTTAAAATATACTAATCACAATATAATATTTTTTTTATGGTGTTGAATATCTTAAAATATTTTTAAGATCTTTTAGCATTGTCCTAAATTATAGAATTAATAACGTGTTTTTCTTTTCTTGTGCAGCATGACAATATCTGGGTGGGTGTTTATGATTGCAGTGGGTTTCAATGCGGCTGCTAGGTAATCTGTATAATCAGTATTGTATAAAAAAAACAACAATGATGAAAAGTGCTACATATTTTTCTTATTTAAAAATTTTTAGTATAATTTATACAAGGATAAGATAATTAGAAAAAATTTGATCTAAAAACTATATTTATAAACTAAGAAACTTATAAAATTTTAGAATCTCTTAAAAAGTTCAAATTGTAATTTAAAATAAAAAAATTAGAAAATTGTAGTATCGACCTTAGCTCCCTATAAATACCATTACGAAGTTAGTTTGGATTGAGAAACTAGTGTAACCAACATCAAAACTATCAATAAAGCTTACTTCTTTCTTATAGAATCTTCTTCTAAGTCAAACTACACAACCAACTATCAAGTTATCACCATACTACCATCATCATTGATTCATTATACTATGGTGTCGTTTGGTAACACTTTTTTAATCAGTTTTCTGTTTTTAAAATTGAAAAAAGTAAAAATATCTTTCAAAAACATGTTCTATAAAACTTTTTTTACTTTTTAATTTTTTAATTGAGAATCAAAATTTTAAAAACAAAAAAAAAAATCATTTTCAATATTTTTTTAAACACTTTTTTTTTTCTTAATCAATATCTTAGACTTCGATCATATGACTCGGACCCAAATCCCCCCAAGGTCCTGGTGCTGAACCCGGCCTCTGACTTGAACCCAAATCCGACCCCGAACCTAGCTAGACCTGACGTAAAAAAAATCAAAAAATGAAAATGAAAATAAACTTTACAGAACACACTTGTGTTTTCTGTTTTTAAAATTAAAAAATAAAAGTGGTTATAGAACGCACTTTTGTTTTTCAAAAGCAAAATTTTTAAAAACAAAAATTTTACTTTCATTTTGTGATTAAAAAATTAGAAAACAAAAGTGTTACCAAACGGCACCTATATTTATAAAACTAAGAAACTAGAAAATTGTAAAAATTCTTAAAAAGCTAAATTGTAATTCAAAATAAAAAAAAACATTAGAAACTTATAGTATCAACTTAGTTTCCTATAAGTACTAAGCTTGGTTTGAAGAGCTAGTGTAACCATCTAAACTACCAATAAAACTTACTACTTTTTTATACAATCCTTTTTTTAAGCTAAACTATTTTGTACAATATACACAACCAACTATCAAATTATCACTGTACTACCATCATCATCATCATACTACACTACTAGTCACTAAACACATTGCAAAACTATCATAAAACAAATCACAACTATTTATTCTATCCCTTTTAACAAACCATTAAATGACAAACATCTTTACTTTTCAACTTATATATTAATTAATAATGGATTTTTTTAAAATTTAATGTGAATTTTCTTTGAAAAAAGAAAAGAAAAAAATCATTAATAATTGTTGATGTGAAATGTGAATATCTTAACCTACGGCTACGTACATATATATACACAATGCAAATAGAATATTAGTGAACACATATTTTTTGAGACCACTATGCATATATAAATATTCATTGATCATATTATTTTTGATAATTATTGGTGGCTCGTGATAATTAAAGGCATGATTATATATAAATTAAAATTACATATTTTACATATATATATGTATGCAGTGTACGAGTGGGGAATGAAATAGGAGCAGGTCATCCAAAATCAGCATCATTCGCAGTGGTGATAGTAACATTAAGCTCATTTCTCATCTCATTAGTGTTTGCCATCCTTGTGCTTGTATTGCGCCACGTCATCAGTTACGCATTCACCGATGGTGTCACTGTCGCTAATGCTGTCTCAGACCTTACTCCTTTTTTGGCTGTCTCTATTATCCTCAATGGCATTCAACCTGTCTTATCCGGTAACAAAATAAACACATTTTATTTATTTTTTTAATTACTCTCTATTCCACTCCACTACATCATTTTTTTAATTATCCATGATAATGATAAATAGTTATATATTATATAATTAAAAAATATATGAAAAAGGCAAAACAGTGACAAACACATGCATGCATGACACAACCATGTATCCAATCCAACATAATTAATTAATGTACAATTAAATATTATTAAAATCGATTTAAAGGTAATCTAGTCATATTGATGTGATTGTATATTTTAACATATATCATTAATTTTGTGTTGTCTGGATTTGTTATTTCACGTGGTGCCGCTAATGGAAGTAATTAGTATAATGACAAACATTTCAGTAATATGGAGTTTTCATTCATGAGGGGGTGAAATTAGTAATTAACAGGTTAACCAATCAAGACCTAAACTCATGAAATATATCAATATTCTTTTTTTTTTCTTTTCTTTTTGCAAGAAAGTATTCTACTTTTAAGAACATCAATACATTTTCCTGTATTATTTGTTTCAGATTATTGTCAAATATTTGTCATATATATATATGACTCATATATATGTATTATATGATGCCACATCATCATCTATGTACGCCTTTGTTTAAATTTACAATTAAATAGTTCACAAAAAACAGTCAACAGTATGTATGTTTAGTACTTCTACTACGTACTTTTCGACTCGCTTTACAAAAGCTTAACACTGGAATTTTGTTACAACGACAAAATGCATCCCGTATTTTCTAAAATAAGACAAATAACAGACTTGAATCGATTTTTCATGTCAAAATAACGTTTAATTATAACTCGATCTAAAAGCATGACAAAATCGTTTACATTTTTTCAGACTGTTCGTTTTAAGCATTGTCTTCAAGTTTGTTGTATTAAAAAAAAGCTTGTTAAAAATTAAGCCTGAGAAAATTCTATTTTTACTATTTTAGAAAATACAAGGGCCCATTTTGTCATTTAACAAAACACAAGTGGTCCCAATCAGAATTTTCAGAAACACAGGCCCAAAATAAGATATTACCCTTTAATATTTTATATATAATAAGACAAACCAACCAACATGTACAATAACAAAATAACACCAAACACATATATAGTTGAACGTTAGTTTAACACTATATAATATACAGTGGCGGAGAGAAGAGGGTATATATCCACAACTTTTTATAATACTAATTTTGCATGTGAATTTTTTGGTATTTTATATTAAAATCCCATAAAAATATATTTTTTCTTCTATATATCTTCTTACATATTTTTATAAAATTTATGTATTTTTTTTTATTTGTATCCTTATAAAATTTATATTTTTTCAATAAAAATATATTTTTTATTAATATCTTAAAAAAAATGTGTCCCCAGTAATTAAAATATTGGGCTGGCTCACCAGTGACTATATGCTACGCCCATGCATAAATTAATAATGCCATAAATTTCTCACATTTAATATTGTATATATAGTACTGTTCCAAATCATTTCAACTATGTACAATAATGTTGTCAATATATATGTTGTTAGGTACCATTAATAGTAATTACTACAGTACGTTCTTCTGAAATTGTTTTTAATAAAATCAAATTACTTTATATATTATTTTTTATTTTTTTTAAATTTACGGTTTAGATTTTTAAAGTGGTTTCTCCAGTAGTTTTTATGTAGATTGTTATACGATTTTTAATTGCGATTTAGGTTGTTCCGTTAGTTGCAATAAGGATTCGGTAAAAATGTAAAAAAATTGTTTTAAAGTGTAAAAATAAAAAAACTTCGATCAAATGTTTGAATGACACAGGTGTGGCTGTTGGGTGCGGATGGCAAGCTTTCGTGGCGTATGTAAACGTGGGTTGTTACTATATTATTGGTATTCCTTTGGGTGCACTTCTTGGCTTCACATTCAATCTCGGAGCTAAGGTAATAATAATTAATTCATTAAATAAATATTAATTATGCATGTGTGTAAATTAACTATACAACAATATATTAATACCTTAATCTTTTTTATTTAATTAGGGAATTTGGACAGGGATGATATGCGGCACTCTTATACAGACTATTATATTATTATGGGTAACATTTCGGACTGACTGGAATAAAGAGGTATTTTTCCAAGTTTTAACGCTTATATTGTAACTTTAAACTTACAATTAAAGGGAGCTTGATGATCAACTCTATCAATTAATTATTAACGTTATTAAAATAACTAATAAAAGTATATATACTTGATCAGATCACTATATGTGGAAATGATTATTAATGAAAAGGATTATACGTACGATGGGTCGAAGTTTTTTTTTTCTTGGTTAATTACTTATAGAGAAAGGCTAAAAACCCTTTAGTTCAATTAAGTATGAAATCTGATTATATAATATAATTTTTAAAAAATACTAACTAATTATCATTAGCCAACACGTGTGGTGCCCAATAACAACGATACTCTTAATAATATATATACTCAATTTTTAAATTAGATAAAAACACGTGCAATGTTTGTCAAATAAAAAAATAATAAAAGAGGGATCTATAGCTCATTGTTGATCATACTCTGAATAATATCTAACTAATTTTGCAGGTTGAAAAGGCGAAAACTCGTTTGGATAAGTGGAGTGATCAGTAATTAGGTGAAGGATGAGCCATATAAATTGGATTAAATCATAACAATTTTTCTGAAATTTGTAACAAAAAAAAAATCTATATAGACGTCGGTTGATCTGTATAATTAATATTCAGATCTTATTTTTCTATATGCATGGGAGTATCATTGGAGAGTAACTTATTTTTGTGTAATTGAAACTAAATATGTACGTACCGTATATATATACGTATACCCGCAATAAAAAACCCTATATATTATACAATTAATTTATATTTAAATTTATAGCCTGAATTATTTTTTACCGGCCGTAACCATATGTAACAAAAAAAAACAATTAATAATTTTTTTTTTTCAATCAAGAAGAAAAAGATTCTCTTTAATGAAGGAATACCAACTACAAGCTGTACACACAAGAGCAGAGCAAACTAAGCAACACACATATATTTCTAACTAGTATAGATTGAAAAAATGTGAAAAAAGATAGCGTAGTTTATGGTGCTCATTTTTTTAGCCTTATAAATACTATATTTATTCATAAATGATAAAAAAGAAAAGTAAAACATATGGCTATGAATTGTTGTCTAATATATTAACATCTCGTATATTATATATATGAATCATAACCTATCATGATCTTAGCAAACTGATTTGAATACGTATATGATGATAAAAAACGTCCGAGAATTATTACTAATATTATATATAGATACATAGGAATATATATATTTATTTGTGCTTGCAGCTTGTTGTGTGAAATTTTATATGTTATAACTTATAATTAAGAAGATAGAAATACAGGAGTCTGTACTGTACACTTACTTGCCTACCATCCCAAGACTACCACATGCATGTTGGTGTGGCCATCATCCAAATTCTAGTAATTAGTACTGTCCATTATTATGAAGATTTTATATTGAATGACAATTGAATTCAATCGGTTTTAGACTAAACTAGATGATAAATGATACTTTACAATAAAATTAAGAGTAATTTACGGTATAAATATTTAATTTTAACTTTCGTTTAATTTTTTATGGTAATTATACTTTTTTTTTATGGTATAAATATTTGTGGTAAGAATTTTTTTTTATAGTAATTATACTTAAGTTATATTGGTATATTTAAATTATTTTTTTAAAAAATAAAAATTTAATAACTTGAACTAATTATTAATTAATTAAACTTAAATATTATTTTTTTATAATTAAAAATTAAATTTAAACATTTATACCGCAAATTATTCCATAATTCATTATTAACGGACAACTTCTATCCAATTATATGTGTATACATTTATATATATTTATATCAATTTCTTTAAAAACTATTAATTATCTATTGGTGTTACTATTACTATATATATATAGAGTAGAAAAAAAAAGGGAAAAAAACAGAAAAATACAAAAAAGGAAAAAAAATTACAAAAATACTATGGGCCGGCCCATTAAACATTTATACAGTCCACATACAAATATTTACAAAAATACCACATGCACTAAACCTTTAGCTGCACGGAGCGAACATTGAAGCTGACATACCTTGATCGTTTCAAAACCGCAAAACAACTAAAATGAAACCAAAACGAAGAAAATACAACCATTAATTCCGGCGAAATCAACTGGAAAAGAAGACCTGCAATGATCTAAATAGAAATTTACGAAAAAAAACCGAAAAAGCAGGAAGAAACTAAAATTACACAATTATTTTCGGTTTTATTCGATCAAAACAACTCCCCCTAATATCGAAATCCGGATTCATGAAATGTAGATCTGTAACAAATAGATCTAGAGCTCCCCCCGAATCCAAAACAAGGTATGATGTGAAATTTTTTTAAAAAAAAAATCTCATGAATAATAGATCTACGTTATATATAGTTGCATTTTGGTTGATTATTGGTTTCCAATGTGGAATATATTTTAAAAAAAACAGAATAAGAAGAGCAAATTTGAATTAAGGGACAACACGTTACGTATAAGTCTGTTTATTTTTTGTTTTGGTTGCATTATAGTTGCATTATCGTTTTAAGATAGTTTATATAATATGCAAGTAGCAAAACTATAATAAAACTACAAAATAACTGTAAACAAACTAAAATACAGAAAAAACTCTTTGAACATCAACATCCATGATAAATTAAATTGTTACCCATTGATGATATACAAATGGATAGGAAACAACTAGACAAAAACATATTTCCAAAAAAATAGATACAGAACGTGTTTACACTATTAAAAAACTGTGAAAAAACTAATACAAACTTAGAATAGATCAAATGAAAAAACTGAAATGAAAAAGAATAAAACATCTGGAAAAACATAAAACAGAAAAAAAAAAAAAAAAAAAGACAACAAAATGAAACAGTTTTTAAGACTAAACAAACGAAAATGAAAAACCCATAAAAAGAACAAATAAATTAAACTAAAAAAATAGTAGCCCTAAAAAACCAAACGAAATGCTAAAATAAAAAACCTAGAATAGTAAAATCGAAAAACACAAGACACACAAATGGCAAATACAAACAAATTTTAAATATGGGCGAAACCAAAAAGAAACTAAAATCAAACCTTATACTGAAGACCAACTCCATCTTGATCATTTTTTTTAGCATCATCTTGAGGAATTTTTTCATGGGCTGCCACCTTTGATTTCTTCTTTGGAAGAGCTCGCCCACGTTTCGACAATGGAGCAAAATTAGAGTCATCATCCTCACTTTACCCTTGTTTCTATTAGCTAAAGATTTCAACTCCATTTTAAAATTTTTTTTTTTGAACAAGGGAAGGAGTTGATGAAGAATAAGTTACAACCATATTTATATATTAAGAGAAAAATAAAAAGAGAGAAAACGATTGATGGGAGTTGAAAAAAAATTTGAAGAACAAAAAGAAGAGTGAAAATGGAGTTGTGATTGTGAAGAGGGAAGTGTTAGCTATGAAGGTTATTATTTTTTTAAAAAAAAAACTGAAAAAGAAATAGAAAATAAAAGGAAAAACAAGAGAAAAAAGAGAGAAATGATGTATAGAGTGATTGATGTAATGCATCAATCAATCAATCACGTGTCAAAAAAGGTTGAATTGTGTATGCATGTGGTAAAATAGTAATAAAATATAAAAGATGTGTAAAAAAGTTGGTTTAGCCGTGTATAGGTATTAATGTAATAAATTTATCATTTTAGATTTTTAATTAGTGTAAAAATTTCAAAAAAAAAATAACCTAATAGTGAATAACATCGATATTATAATTTTCATTTTTTGGTCGTGTAGATAGAAATATTAATTATATATAATTGAAATTAAAGATCTCTCCATTAATGATTCTAGAAAGATTATAATCATAGCCCTTTGATTTTTGTTTTGGGACGTGGATCATGATAATGCCAGTAGTACAAACAGAACAGCACCACAATATATATTGTCGTTTGTACATGTATGCGTCTGCATTTGCTGTCGTTTTTCTTTCGCAATCTGCACTCAACTTCCTTAGTCTCTATATTGTATTTGTACTTATCATCTTAATTCAAAATTTACCGTAATATGTTTATAATATCTATTCATGAAAAATTCATGGTAATTTTTTTTTAAAATCATTTTCTATTCAAAAATAATAATTTTTTTTATTAAGATGTATTTTAATATTAATTTTTAAATAAATTAATATTACTTTTAAATTTTAATTGAATTTATGAGAAATTTATGGGTAACTTTTTTTTAAAATAATTTTCTATTTAAAAATAATAATTTTTTTTTATGAAGATGTATTTTAATATTAATTTTTAAATAAATTAATATTACTTTTAAATTTTAATTGTATAAACCTAACCGGAAACACAATCTCTGAAAATTCTCAATAAAATAACTAACCCCAAGAGGATGAGCAACCAATCGTGATTATTTAGGATAATCATTTATAATTTCTTTTTCTAAATCTCAAACCCTCAAACCCTATATTGCTATTGAATTATTGCCTCATCTATTCTCTTTGATCTTTCAGCTTCTATGCCGTGATTCATGGTCTCTCTGCTACGATTCCTCACTTTTTGTTGATTTGGATATAATATTTAGTATTCTATTAGCGAGTTATCATTTGTTGCTCAAGTAATTATTTATTTGAGTAAGTCTTCTATTCCCTTGCTATATTGTTTTACTTTTAAACAGCATTATTATTAAGTACTAGTAATAATTAGTAGAAGTGTTACTTTAAAATTACTTAATAATATTCTTTAAAATTATTATATGTAATTTAATATTTAATTACACAAATACCTAGCAATACTATAATATTACATCATAGAGAGTGATGCCTTTAGTATTCTCATATTTTAAGCTAGCCACGTTGATTTTTTTTCAAATGACTAAAGTAGTGCCACATGAAAATAAAATCAATCTATGGAACACATTTATGATTAATTTATTATTATTATTAACCACACACGGATACCACACCACCCTAACAGATTTGCACATTTTATTTTCATTGCATTAATTTATTATCCCATTTATATACAATAAATAAATCCATTTCCAATTGTTGTATTTTTTTTTTGTAAGGCCAATTGTTTTATTTTAAATTAATGTATGTGACTTCCTTTCAAAAAATAATGATTAATATATGTGACATCTTATACTAAAATTAACATATTTTAATTTGAATAATTATATAATTTTTAGCATAAAATGTAATTTAAGTACATGTTCATATATTATATATATATAACTATTTTTTGATCAATTCAGTCTCTGATCTTTTTCTGGCAATAAGTTTTGACTTTAAAAAGTGCAATAATTATTAATTATTGAATGAGTTTTAAAGAAATGTAAATGGGCACTTGGTGTCAAACACTACAAGAATAGCAGTGTGATGGTGCTATTCTCGTGATGGTTTCAATATCTGATTATCCTTAATTAATTATAAAGGCATTACTTTAAAATGCCAAACAGGAATAGCAATGCTCTAATCTTTATTTATGAAAAAATTACTGAATTATTATAGTTAAGTAATTATGGACTTTTATATATTCTAAACAACCCAATAGGAGGTATTTTTGAAATTGTAAATTCTATATTATAATTTACTGCTGATTCCATTACAGTACTCTCACTTTCTCTCTCTCTCTCTCTCTCTCTCTCTTTATAAATATATATAATACTTCAAAACACCTAATTTCATTCTTTTATTTCTATTGTATCTGTGGCCACTTCTGCGACCCAAATTAACAACATTATGGGTTCTCATCATCAGAATCAAGAGGAATTAGCAGTAGAAAACCATGACGATACTAATACTTCTCCTTTGCTAATAAGTTCCATAGAACAAGCTGATCATATTACACCATCAGCATCAGCACACTCGTCGGATTCTCGTCTCGAGAAAATACTTTCAGACACCGAACTGCCTCTCACCAATCGTCTCTGGCAAGCCTCCTGTATCGAATTCAAACTCCTCTTCCGCTTAGCTGCTCCCGCAATCTTCGTCTATTTAATCAATAATTCCATGTCACTCTCCACTCGGATTTACGCCGGCCACCTCGGTAACCTCGAGCTCGCCGCCTCCTCCCTCGGCAACAGCGGCATCCAACTCTTCGCCTATGGCCTCATGGTATATATATATATATATATACATATATTTAAAAAAAATATTAATTATATTTATTTATAAAATTATATAATTTTATTATTATTAATAAATATTTACAGTTAGGGATGGGAAGCGCGGTGGAAACGTTATGCGGTCAAGCATATGGGGCCAAAAGATACGATATGCTTGGGATATATCTACAAAGAGCCACTGTAGTTCTCACCATAACTGGTCTTCCCTTAACTATCGTTTACGTTTTATCAAAACCGCTCTTGCTTTGGCTTGGCGAGCCGCTTGAGCTGGCTTCCGCCGCGGCTCTCTTCGTGTACGGATTAATACCACAAATCTTCGCTTACGCAGTCAACTTTCCGATACAGAAGTTTCTCCAATCTCAGAGCATCGTCACTCCCAGTGCGTATATATCGGCGGTCACGTTGATTTTCCACTTGGTGGCTTGTTGGGCCGTGGCCTTCGAATTGGGCTTTGGGCTTATTGGAATTTCTCTGGTTTTGTCGTTGTCGTGGTGGATCATCGTTGGGGCCCAATTCGGTTACATTTTGGTAAGCGATAAATGTAAGATGACGTGGAATGGGTTTAGTGTAGAGGCGTTTTCTGGGCTGTGGGAGTTTTTCAAGTTGTCAGGTGCTTCGGCGGTGATGCTTTGTTTGGAGACATGGTATTTTCAGGTTTTGGTTCTCATCACTGGCTTACTAGATAACCCTCAGCTTGCTTTGGATTCTATCGCCGTTTGGTAAGTATATTTATATTTTATTATTTTTCATTAAAAAAGAAAAATTACAATGCTGATATATGAATTAATTGTTATATTTCAATTGTGAAAAGAAAAAAAATTAAAAAAAAAAAAAACGCATAGGTGAGTAGTTAGTTAGAACATGTCTCTTTAATAGCTCTCTATAATAAAAATTAAATAAAAAGCTTTGTAGATAAATTTTTTTAATAGTATTTTCATTATTTTATAAAATTAATTATATTTGATAAATTAAAATTAAAATATTATTAAAATAATTAAATAATAATAAAAATTATTTTAATATTTTAGTTGTTTTAGCTAAAATAAAATAAAGAATATAATTAGAGATGCCTTACATATGGAGAATTAGGTAGGAGAAAACTACTGTCCAAAAGACTTGGACTTCTGCATGGTCTCTCACTTTTGATCTATACACAATTATTGTGCTTTTAAATTATACTTTTTTTTTTTTTCTACTGGCATTCTTTATGAGCAAATTATTGCACATTTAATATGGTGGCCTTTCCTTTGAAAAATTAGAATTAAAATAAAAATGTTGGCCTTCAATCAACGCGTACCAAATTTTGACATATCATGTATGTGGTCATACCGCAATGAAGATAACTATATAAGACAATGAAATTTTTATCTAATGAGTGTAAAGAAAATGATTGAGTTATTATCATCTAATGAAGTAAGAATTTGAGTTTAATTTTTATTATTTCTTTTCTACCTATACTTAATTATAATTTATATCTTCAATAATTGAAAATGTTACTCTTATTGATAAATTTAATTTTCTCGCATACATATGGTACGTAGCAAGGTCAAATCAATTCTTTATTTTTCTCTTTATCGTTTTCTTATTTTATTTTTACTACGATCAATATTATAATATTGAAAAGACGACAGTGCATTATTAATAATAATAATAAAAAAAATGTATGCCTTAGTCGGGCCTTTTTGTCTGAATCCTAACAATAAATAGATTCTGCAAATTGACACTGATATTCTTTTTTCTGGTAAAATGACTAATTTATATAACAGACTCAACATAAACTCAAGTGGAATAGTTGATAATTTTTTCATAGGATTAAGACTTCCTATCAATACACATAATTATACACTCAAATTACATGTATTAATGATCCTTTTAGAAAAAATAAAAATGATGTTCCATATTAATGATAAGTAGTACTTGTTTAATTTTACCGAACTAATAAAGTAGCTAATATTTTTTTTTTCTGAAACGAGATATTCTTGTCCTTTTATAGAATTTAGTAGTATACACACATTCTTGTAACAAAATGATTATATAATAATAGTAATATATATTGATAATTTGAGTAGTTATGCAAAACTAAAGGCAGCAAAATCAGAATTGTATACGATTACGTCGATTGGGAAAATTGTATATAAAAATATATAAATAATTAATATATTGTAGTGGGAAGCATGTTCATGAGAATGACTGATCTACTTTTATGTGTCTAGATTTATATAAATATTTATATTCCGGATTCTTCACCATATAATGTATTGTCTTATTTACTAATAAGAATATAAGTCATGAAAAATATCATATACTATATATGGAGTGACTGCAGCGTTATATTTTTTTTTTATATATAAATAATAATATTAATTATTAGAGAATTAGAAACTCAAAAAGAAATATCTTTTATTTTCTACTTAAATTACTTACATATATATCTGATCGAGTTTTCGTTTTTGATAAAGACAAAAACAGAGCGCATGTGAATCGATCCCAGATAACATACACAGTACACATCAACATATATATTAATTGCTTTATTATTATTCCCATATATAATAAATACACACAGTAAAAGTAAATTCGCAAAAATAAAAGTAACGATTCCCATTTGATTACCATCTTCCGGAAAATTGATTCCGTGTGTTCAAAAATTAGATTCAATTCAACAATTAATGTATAATAAATATATATATTTTTCTATTTGTGATGATGTAAGAATTTGACAAAGAAAATTATTCTAATTATTAAGTGTTCATGCATGGATGGTTTTCTTTGTTTTTGAAGCATGGCCATAAACGGCTTAGTGTTCATGGTTTCTGTCGGCTTCAACGCAGCTGCGAGGTTAGTCTTTAAAATATTTTTTTATTATGGATTACATTAGCATTAAATTATTATAGTTTATATAATCTGTTGTTGAAAGAGTATTTAATAATTAAGACATAAAATGAATATTTATATATATATAAGAACAGTGTAAGGGTGAGCAATGAATTAGGAGCTGGAAATGCAAAATCAGCAGCGTTCGCAGTAAAAGTAGTGAATTTGATATCATTCCTGATAGCGGTGGCGGAAGCCATCTTAGTGCTCTCGCTTCGCCACGTCATCAGCTATGCTTTTACCGGCGGTGACACGGTGGCCGAGGCTGTCTCTGATCTCTGTCCTTTCTTAGCTGTCACTCTTGTTCTTAATGGTGTTCAACCTGTCTTATCTGGTAATTAATTATTATTTATAGTTAACGAAATACTATACATTTGATTAGATTATATTTTTTAACTAATTAATGTTATCGGATAATAAGACAGCACAAAACAAACATTCAAAAAATAAGAATAAGAATAAGAAAAAAACAAAAAAAGAATAAGAATAGGAAAGAAATATCTTTATATATTAAAAGTGCCTATCTAACGGCAATTCTTGGTTTAACGATTCTTGGTTTAACGATTCCTTTTTTTATTTAGCCTTACACGATTAACTTAACAGACGTTAAACGTTAACAAATAAATAAACCCAATAATTAAACCAAAAAATTAAACAATCTTTTTTTAAATTAAAAAAAATATCTTACCCACATATCTCTCTAACAAATCCTATCATTTTTGAAATTTTTTTACACGGCTAAATTCAAATTTCAAAAAATAAACCCAATAATTAATCCCAAAAAATTAAACAATATTTACGATTAACTTACATATCTCTCTAACAAACTACAATTTTTTTAAATAAACTCAATAATTAAACCCAAAAAATTAAACAATCTTTACTATTAACCCATTCATCACCCATACAGGCAAAACACAACAAAAGTCTCTCTCTCAATTTCACCTACTGAAACATAAAATTTACACCTTTAATACTTCTTTGTTACTTTTGTTGTGTTATTTTGAGTGAAGGTGGCTTTATAATGAGCAGATGAAATTTTAATACTTCTTTGTTACTTTATAATCGAGACTTTGAGAATTGAGGGTTCCTTCTTTGTCTAATTTACACACGCTTTACTTATTCTTAATTTTGTAATATTTGTTTTTCCAGCTCAAATATGTTCTTGCTGCTATTATTTTAAGAACTGGAACAAATGCAACATTATAACCTTATTATTATTGTTTCCAATATGTTTTTACTGGACATAAAAGTTTAATTTAAATTTATTATTCAAATCTCTCTAAATTAAATATTATTTATTTTTTATTCATTTATTTCCTTCCGAACTCATAATATAATACTTAATATAAAATATAGCATACGTGCATCGCACGTAACAATATACTAGTAATTTAAAATGTATAAAAAAATTATTAATTTTTTTTTTCACATGCATTAGATTAGTTTTTTTTTTTTTAATTTTAAAATAGAATAATAATTCTACCAAAATAATTAATCATTTTATTAACTTTCTAATATTTTAATATACAATCAAATAAATATTTTTTTTCTATTCCGTTCTATTTTATTATCCCTATATAAAAGTTATAAGACAGAATGTATAATATATATAAAAAATGTATATGATTAACAAAGACAGTTATTAATTAAATATGTATGTATTGATCAATTGATCTCTAAAACTGTGTTATTAATTATTAATTAAGTAAATGATAATTATATTAATATTAAAATAAAATATTACTAATTACAATTTTGCAGTGAGTCTTTATGTTCAAAATCATATACAAGAATATTTTTAAATTTTTTTTATAATGATTTGTTATAGCTATAATATTATCTTTTAAAATTTTAAAATTTTTTAAATAATTTACAATACCGAAAATAGAATTCCTATAATCCAGCTTACCACGACTGTTTAAAAAAAATTTAAATTTATTTTTGTCATTATAAATTATTCAAAAAAATTTAAAAATTTACAAAGATGATGGTATAAGTATAACGAACATCACCATGAAAGAATTTTAAAAAAAAATATTGCGGCATATGTTTTCGAACACGAAAATTAATTAAGAAGTAGACTGTAAATGCTAGTGGTGTCTATCATTTTTTAAATCATAATATTAATATTGATGTAATTAAATATTATATGTTGTTATAATCATATAACTTAATATAATAATTTTTAAAAAATATGACAAAATACTACTTTTATATAATGCTTGACACATACCTCTAATATTAATTGTTAATTATGAAATGTAGGGGTGGCTGTTGGGTGTGGATGGCAAGCATTTGTGGCATACGTGAATGTGGGTTGTTATTATGTAGTGGGGGTTCCTTTGGGCTGTTTGCTGGGCTTTAAATTTGACCTTGGTGTTAAGGTATGTCCAAGAAGTCCATTTGTTCTTTGAAAAAAAAAATGAAATTAAATAACTATTATTATGTAAAATGATTTTATTATTAGTAAATAATCACAATCCCATATAAATATACAGGGAATATGGTCTGGAATGATTGGAGGGACTATGATGCAGACTTTTATTCTACTATGGGTGACTTTTCGCACAGATTGGAATAAAGAGGTAAAGGAAAAATTACCCTTTCTTTTTTTCTATTATAACCATTTTATTAAGAAAAAAAATGTGTTACAGGATTTTGTTTAAGATTTTTTACGGATTTTTTTTTATTTTTTGCAAAATCTACATCTTTTTACAAGTTATACTTTTAAAAAAAAACGTTTACATTTGATTTTTTTATAACAGCAAGGTAAAAATAACACTCGGTAGTTTTATAAAAATAAAAACTTAAAATCTATAAGAATGTAAAAGAAAATAATTATAAACTTGTAAAATGTAAATTTTTTGTCATTTTTGAATTGTGAAATAATCCCCATAAATAATTTATAATTCCCAGTTTGGTGGTAAAATAGAACACTCAACATAAATAAATTTAAACTTATATATATTCTCATAAAAGCATGAAATTTAGAAGAAAAAGGCTAAAAGTAAGAAATGATTTATTTCAAGTGAAATTGTCTCAGGTGGATAAGGCCAAGAGTCGATTGGAGAAATGGGGGGAGAAGAAGCAGCCTCTTCTAAACAAGTGAAGCCCAAATATAGCTGGTGACTACTACTACAACTACCCTTCAATGAAAACCATTTATTGGGGTTTTTCCCACTAAAGGGAGGGAGGGACTCAGTTCATAGTGTACCCATTTTCGAATTGGGCCCTTAAATTTAGCCATAGTAAGGGCCCCGTTATTGACACTGTGATTAATTTAATTTAGTTTTTATGTTTTATACTCATTATTAATAACTTTCATTTCACATTTCATAAAAAAAATAACTTTCATTTCACTAGTATTAGTATATATGTATTTTATGAGTGATTGGTGACATTATATCTCTTTTTTTTCTTCTATAGTTTACTTATTTTATTTAATTTTCGCAAAGTATTATATAGTTTACTAATTTATTTTTGTGAAATAGCATCCCAATAAGAGTCAAGTAAATTCAACATTGTATAATATGTGTTACAAAATGTATCAACTCTCAAGTATATTAGGAAGACTATTTTACAAAAATTTTAAAAATATATATTGGAAAGTAACATTGAAAAAAAATATTGTGTCCAAGGCCAAACATTTCTTTTAATTTCGTATTTTAAAAGGATTCATATATTTAAATTTAGAATATAAATATTTGAGCAATTTTGCTTTGTCGGCAGCATATGGTATCACACATCAATATTATCAAAAAAAATAAAATAAATAATCTTGCAATGTTTTGTCAAAAATAATAGAAAGTAAGCCGATCCCTATTTGATATACAAGTCTAATCATGTACATAACCCCATATTTATTAATTTACACTACAAAAATAACAATATAAATTGTTAATTAGAACTCTTGGGTGCTCTAATTAGTATTTCAAACCACTAAAAATTGCATGTTTTAATTTTCGCCGTTACACTCCCTACTCCCTAATAGCTTGTTCATTTGTTGAAATACTAATTAGCCGTTTATTTTCACAATAGAATTGCTATAATGTAATTTTTTTTTAATTATTTTTTGATTTGCTATAATGTAATTAATTACTGATTTTTTATAAAGTAGGTGAGACTTAAATACTTAATATTAAATTAAATAAATACTTTTATGACACGTTATAATTCATCTATGCACCAAACCAAAGACCAAACTATATTTTGAAAAAGTAAAAAAAAGGCCAAACTCTGTACATACATTTCATTTGGTAGAGTGGTAGATCGATTAATCCACATCTCAAGCACGTGGTCTTCAAACACAGTCAGTCTGAGTCTGAGTCTCACATAGCTTAGATATTTGACCAACTTTTTGTTCTTCCTTTTCTTTTGGCATATAGTTTGACTTAGTTATATACATATATATATATAGAGTGGATGTGGATGTGGACCCAGCCAGCGACCTAACAGGAACCAAACCTTTTTATAGGTGTGCTTTGCATGAAACACGAAGAGATCAATTCGTGCTTTACATGAATCAATTATATTATATATCTTCCAAAGTACTTTTCATTTATTTGGCATCTTAAAGAACCAAAAACGAAAAAACACTTTAGTAATACCACATATTGCATACGGTATATTGTATATTTTAATTGTGATATTTGTCTCGAATTTTTTTTAATATTTTAAATTGTTACGATTCTAATAAAAAAATAATGACAAAAGTAATTTATCTTACGATTTTAAATTAAGTCTGTTAAATATCTACATAAAAACACCCAAGACATATTTTTTTTAGTTTATTAAATAAGTAATCAATTAATATATTGTTATGTATTTTTGAGCTTAATGCAATAAAAATAGTAACTTTTACTATTATTTTTTTTTTATGATTATATATGTAATAATTATAAATATTAAAAGAATTTTGCCGTAAATATCTTATTTTAAATTAATAAATAATATAAAAGATTATTAATTAATTATAAAGTATTAGTTACTTATGATGTTAGACATTAGACATAGGTTCGGTGTCTTTTTTTTTTCTTTCTTTTTATTTTCGGGTTTTATACAGTATTTTTCTAGTAGTGGAGTACTAAAGGTGGTTTTTGGTTAAGAGGAATGAAGATATAAGAATAAGAATGAGAATAGGAATGAAATAAAATTTAAAATACATAAAAAAAATTACCAAATTTTTTCTCATTATGTATTAGAATGGTATTTCCTTCCATTTTAAAATGGAATAGTCATTCTACCATTATGATGGAAAATTCTACCATTATGATGGAAATGTCATTCTATTGAAATAACATTCTAATACTTTAATATGCAACTAAATAAAGAAATGAAATGAAAATTGTTTATTTTCTATTCTATTTTAATTTATTACCTCCAACTAAACGCTAACTAAACGGTTAAGAAATAAGCAAGAAAAATGAAGATGAATTCTTTTAGGTCTTGTATATTGGTTGAACTGAGTATTAAGAATTTGTGTGTAGGCTAGCAAGCTGGATAAAATATTGTACCGAATAAGTTGTCTATTTATTAGGGAAGAAAAAAAGACAGGTAGGAGTACCGTACGGAATCATCTTGGGAAGGAGTGTATGTCACTGTTTGGATCTTTTCTTTTTTATAATAACACAACAATATTGGGCATATATTCAGCAAAAAAAAAAAACAATATTGGGCATATATATTTTTTATTCTCAAGAAAACCGAACATATATCTGTACTGTGAGAGTATTTTTTTTTTTTTAATAAACTGTGAGAGTATATATACTTTCAAAATTGGGCATATATTTTTATATTGTTTTTGAATAATAAAATATTTAAATTAAATATGTGTAAAAACAAATAATATATAATAATATTATTGAGTTGTCAATATTTTGTAATATAGAGTTGAGTTATTTGGTAGTATCTATAATTTTTATAATTATCACTTATATTAAGTGCGTAAAAATATTACACATTTTAATTTAAAATTGTTAATGCTATAAAAATTATGGTATGTTTGTGATTTACATTTCTTTAATTTACTCATACTCAATATTGGGTGCATAATATCTATGAAAGGTTATCAGTTTAAGTTTCAAATTGTGATATCAAAAAAAGTATAAATAGAAATTTTTTGTGTTCATTTAGAGACACTTGTTTTTCTATAATTTTAAGAATTTGAGATAAGAATAAGACAAAGGTATTATATATATATATATATATATATATATATTTAGGTGAATGTACGTCTTAAATGGCGCGTATTAATTGCTAGTTTTATTTAAGATTTTGGTCTTTTTAAGATTTTGAATTTATTTTATTTTTAAAGATTACAAATTTTTTGTTTGAAAAAATTAAATATTTATATTTGAAATATTATTTAATAATGTATTAAAAATAATATTAGTGTAATTATAAAATTGTAAATAAATTTATTATTGGAGTAGTAGATTATTCTATTTAGTTCTTTTTTTAACATAGCATTGTAATGTAAGTTTATATCTATAAATATTCTGTAAAGTGTTAATATTATATGAACATCTCCATTTATAAAGCTAAAAAGTGGGTCAATGACAGAAGTGGTATATATCACACAAAGATAGAAGTGGTATTTATGCTTCCTATGCTTATCTAGAGAAAACATTAGATAACGTGAGGTTAACTTTAATATATAAAGATTTTTCTTTTCTAAAAAATAAATAAAAAAAAATATTAATATTCTCTCAAGATAGGTTTGTTAGAGAGATATGTGGCTAAGATGATTTTTTTAATTTAAAAAGAGATTATTAATAAAAATATTAATATTCTATAGGTTTGTTAGAGAGATATGTGGCTAAGATGATTTTTTTAATTTAAAAAGAGATTATTAATATTTAAAAGATTGTTTAATTTTTTGGTTTAATTATTGGGTTTATTTGTAAACGGGAGATCAAACCTAATCGTTAAATTTAACAGAATATTCTTTTATTTTTAAGTATATTCTGTTAAAACAAGAATTGACGTTAGATAGACACTTTTAATATATAAAGATATATATATTCTTCTATGTATAATAATATGTTATATAAAAAAATTTGTGCAACTCTTTCTATTTTTCTTATGTATATACAAATATAAAGTGTATATATATAATATATATAATCAATCTTTCATATTATCATTTTAAAATAGAGTTGTAATATACATCACATCTTTAGATTACAGCAAAGTACACAACAATATTATATACTTGCATTGAAATTTAAGTTTATCTCTTTAACTAATACAGTGTACTGAGTCTCAATACATTTTATTTTGAGTAAATTCCAAATCATTAATTACTTTTGGCCAAAGAGTTAGTTAGTCATCAAGTTTAGAAAATGGGAACAAGAAAATTAATTTTGGATAGATCAAGAAGATCAAATTTGATCATGAATTTAATATGCCTGAAGATCTGATCAATGCATATAGTAATAATCCGCCTTCTCTCACTGCTGTGCATTAATCTTTTTTCTCAACTTTGAATGATTAATTTTAAAATTATTTAATCATGTTATTAACTTAATCTAATGACCTGATAATGTATTAATTAATTTATACTCCGCCATTGAGGATGGAATCTCTAGGTCGATTCCTTAAGATTTTTTTATTCAATTTTTGACATCTTCATTAATATATTTTATATGTTCAAATTCATTGAACGGGTAGTACTACTGATCTTTACTACTTCATAAACTACCAGATCAAATTCCTCTGTTGTTAGAGACATAATTATAACAACACTTAATCGTGATAATCTACTCAAGTTTTTGAAAAATATATACCAAAACTCATATACTTTAGTGGATAATTAAAATTAGTGACAAAAATCTTTTGGTTAATTATAATAAGGATAGGAGCTAAAAAGAACAATTAATAAATCTAAATATATTTATGTATAATTGGCAAAATGGTATTTGTCAAAATTAAAGACACAAATCTTATGAAAGGATTCTACTATATAGCTGTCTAATCAATTCAAGTCTCAATCGTGGAGGCACACAAGGGAGCAGTAATCAACTATATATCTTCATAACTTTTCATGTGCCTTTAATCTTCTCATTCAGAATTTACCAAACAGCATTTTATAAAACTGTAATAATAATGATATTAATAACAATAATAAGAAGAAACTCAGGGGAAGAAGATAATAATTAAAACTATGTATGTATTGATTATATAGTACCATAGGATTGACTCAAATCGTGATATGTTTAATTTCGTTGAAAAAAAACATAAGAAAAACATAATCATGCGAAAATAGGAACAAGAGTGGTCTGAGCAGAAGTACCACCAAACAAACGTTTACAAGTTTTCAATTGAGTAGAAACTTGTCTGTACACATTAATTCTAGCTGTGTTTAGACTTTTTCTCAACTTGGTCAGTCTTTTTCCGATCTTCACCTTCAACTTCTTTATTCTTAATCTCAAATACGAGGTTCTTTTTCTTGACTCGGCTTGTTCCATTACTTTGTAGATCAAAAACTGAGCCCTTCGATGGTTTTTCTCTTCTGGGTCTTCTTTTTCCATCTTTGAGTATCCATTACTACTCTTCTTCAAAACTATAGCCATATATATTAACTCTTCTATTGCCTTTGCTCTGTTTCTCTTATGTTTTTATGAGTATCTAGAATATGTAAGTATATATAGATAAGAGTATATTTAAGGTGGAAATATTGGTTATTTATAAAAGGAGTGAAGAGTTGGTAATGAAGGTGTGTGTGGGGTCATGAAAGAAGTTGTATGGTGATGAAACAAGGCATGTGGATTGGAGTTAAGTTTGGTTTGGTGCAAATAATAGAAGAAGAAGAAGAAAAAAAATATATAAACAGGGGATGAGTTGGCCATGGATCCATGGTGTGAAAATCATTTAATAATAAATTAATTATCAAATTTCAAGATCAAGACGTGCATGCAGCAGAGTGATTAAAGATAAATAATAATAATAATTATTATAAGGTTCATTTTATAATAACGGAAAGGTGAAATCTCTTTGTACATAGTTTAATGATGAAAAATCTCTCAACCTTTTGGCATATTTCTAGTGAATAAATTAATTAATTACTAGATGATTAAATACACATTTGGTGGGAAGGTGGACCCTTTGGCCCATTATATTAATAAAATTTGATGATCTAATTCTATACGTACCATAATAATTTCCCTATCTATATTAACACCAAAAATTACACAAGTTGGAGACTAGAATATTTATTTATAGTACTATACCAGGTGAGGCTACTAGGCTTAGGCAGCTGTTTTTGGTATATATGCAAAAAGCACACCGTCAAAGTGATATATACTATATTATAATGAATATTAAAGCTTAAATATTAAAATAATAATAATAATAATAATAATTGTGTTTAATATAATTTATGAATGGGTATGGGAGCGGGGGGTCACTAGTGAGAGAGAGAGAGACAGACAGAAGAGCTTTAAAGTCAAAGGTAGAAGAGAAAGAAAGATGAAGGGTGCCATGTATGGAAGAGACAAAGCTAACACAGCCACAGCTAGCCCACAGCCACAAAGAGCCCTTTGAAAAATTGAGTTAAATAATAATATACAAGTAAACGGAAAATGATAGTTAAAAAAAAGGTAAATACTATTTTGGACCCTCTGTTTTATAAAAGTTACCAATTGGACCTTGTGTTTTGTTAAATGACAAAATAGACCCTGTATTTTCTAAAATAGTACAAATAGGACCCTGAATTGATTTTTTGTCAAAATAAAGTTTAATTATAATCCGATCTAAAAGTGCTATGACAAAACTGTTTATATTTTTTGTATCTGTTCGTATTAAGCATTGTCTTCAAGTTGGTTGTATAAAAAATAAAATTGTCAAAAATTAAGCTCAGGGTCCTATTTTTACTATTTTAGAAAATACAGGGTCCATTTTGTCATTTAACAAAACATAGGGTCCAATCTGTAACTTTTGCAAAATACAGGGTCCAAAATGGTATTTACCCTAAAAAAAACAAGAGAAAAGCCACACAATTTAATTTATTTTATTAATTAAAAAGAGACAAAAGCAGCCTTATTTATGCTGGCTTTTCAATTGATTCCGCTGTATGTGACTTCTCATTTCATTTGAGTCAACTCCACTCCACCGCCTTCTTAATTTCTTTCTCTATTATTATCATTGTTATTGTTATTATTGAAATTTTTATTAAGTGATCAGAGACTTGTACTGCGTAAGCATAACCATATGCCTTTAAATATATACTCATAATGTTCATTATTATATACCGAAATGTTATCATGTGTGTATTATAGTACCAATCATTGTTACTTAATTGCAAGCTAGTACTCATCACTTGTTTTAATTATATTCATTAATATATGATGATTAATAATTGTTATTAAGTGAAAATGGAAAAGAGGGTCTTTCTCAATTCTTTTATTTAGGAAACACTTAATCAAAGAAGGAAAAAATGGTCTAAACCATGTGCAAATTTTGCTTAAACAAGCAAAGGTTCAATCATATATTCTCGTTTATGTGTTGTATGCATTTTTTGGTACATAATTTTAAAGCACAAGCTAATCTTGGTTGGATGCGATGGATTAAAACCGCTTGAAGTTTTTTTAATTCAAAAACATGTGTTTTAATGTTTAATTAACAAGCCACACCAATGATATCGTAAGGAATGTTATTACGAAAAGGTTAGAACTTGGAACTTCTTCTCATTTATATATTAAATAATTATAATTGTAATATGCTGTTTTCCTGTTTATTACTTTATTTGTTCGTATGGAGAAGAATTAATCATGGTTATCCTATATTAAATATAATATGGCAAACTTAATGAAAAGACTCGAGTTGAAAGGCAACTGAATAAAAAAATATCAGAAAACGAGAGAGAATGAGACATATAATTGCTGAAAACATATACCACATTTTGACCTTACACTAATATTATGAAATATATTTATATATGCGTATGATTGAAAGTTGTGACGCTTCAAATGATTCCAAGTAGCTAGTTGCCACCCATATATGCTCAATTTAAGCATTATATATGTTGTGTTATGTTATATATATAAGTCAGTACAGAGTAGAATATGTCAATTAACTACTAAATAGCGTGCTTGCTTCGTTTCTCTAAATATACAAATCAGTATTATACATACTTCAACCCCATCACTTGGCTCTGTTTTGTTGATAATAGATTATAATAAATGAATGGAAAGAGTCTCATCGATCTCATTTTCAAATACTTTTTTAATAAATACATAAACGATGTGAGTTGATCACCCCTTAATTCATGACAAAGGACCCCTAGAAAAGGTTCAGAGTCGACATCAGCAGCTACCTAACTCGACCCCATTTTCAAGTAAATGCTGAACATTATTTATATTCATTACTTCATTAGTTCTTACTTCCATAAAATAAACAATATTTGAAGATACATCATCTCAGCTTTCTCATGTGATTGGTCATATGTGAGGAGTTCAGTTGAAATCAGACGCTTAAGATGGTCACATAAATGATATATGTGATGTGTTACACTATGTATTGTCTAGTGTATTATGTAATTGTTAGTGTGAGATGTTTTTTATATAGCTCGTATATAACAGACAGATACTTCAAACAAATAATAAAAAGAAAAAGAATGAAGATAACTTAACTTGGTAGCAACAAAATTTGAAAGCTTCTATTGAGAATTATAACATTATTATTATTGCTAACTAACGACGACAGTTTTTGTTTTCATTTTCTGTATCATAAAGTTTACAGTACAACATGTTATTTTGGTAACAAAAGGATAGACACCATCAAATGGTGCATCTACAAAATTATGTACATACTTGTGGATTCTTTTCCAAGTACTAGAGGTAATTTGAAGCTTGCCAAACTGATTGGAACTTCACATGGTAGAGAAAAAACATTGATTTCACTACATAACCTCACTTGGATAGTGACAGAAGTTTTTAAGTTTACCCTACTGATCCTTCAAGCTTCAGGCTCATCAGTTGGTTTACCTCAGCACCGAACTCGTCAGGAAGTTCGTTGAAGACATCACGGCAAAAACCAGAAATCATGGCAGCCATGGCTTTCTCATAGTCAATTCCCCTCTGTTGAAAGTAAAATAGCTGGTCTTCACCAATTTTAGAGGTACTGGCTTCGTGTTCAATGCGAGCTGTGGGATTCTTTACCTGTTGAACAAATATTATTAATTCATCAACTCATATCCAATAAGGATTCAACAAGAGATTAGGAAGGTAAAATGCGAATATACAAAGCCCTGCAGATCAGTACGTCACTGACTAATCCAAACATAATCGTGAGTTTTTTTAAGCCTTTGTTTTTTGCAATTATTGATAATATACCCCAATTTGAGCTGGATTCAAGTGGCTATTTCAAACCTACAGGGTCGAAAAGAGCTCCTCAAGTTCATACTTACAATAGGAGGCAACATACGTCATTTTAATGTGGACTGCCAGTAATTACTTTTCTATTTCACAATTCAAACTCAACTCAAATATGCATTTACAACATCAACCAAAGTCATGCTATCTAAAGGATGATAAGCAATAATCTGTTACACTCCAAGATAATAGAATATGGTATTAGAGAATAAATAATAAAAGGTATATGAGTCTTTGAATGAGAGGGTAGTCATTGAGTGAGAAATCGGTACTGTATAATATAGGCGGGTAAGGAAAAAGGAGGATATGCAAGAATTGAGTCTTGCTCTGCATCACAGATATATTCAATATCACTCTTCTATATTTCTCTACCATTCGGCTACTGTCCTATTGTTATTGAGATTAATTGAGCGCAAGAGGTTAATCGGTAATTATCATAATCATCTAATAGTTAAGAATGTACCTCAATGTAGGGGTAAGTGTTGGCAGCCGCATTATCACCAATAAGCATTGAATCACACTGTGAAGAGTTTCGAGCATTCTCTGCCCCTGAAAGCACCTTAACAAGGCCCCTGTAACAATTTCTTGACTTGCCAGCTGATATACCCTTAGAAATAATCCTACTTCTCGTGTTCTTCCCTTTGTGAATCATCTTCGTCCCTGTGTCTGCCTGCTGATAATTGTTAGTCAAAGCCACTGAATAGAATTCACCAACAGTATCATCTCCCTCTAATATAACACTCGGGTACTTCCAAGTAATAGCAGACCCTGTCTCCACTTGTGTCCAAGATATCTTTGAACGAGCCCCAGCACAAAGGCCTCGCTTCGTAACAAAGTTATAAATTCCTCCCCTTCCTTCCTCATCCCCAGCATACCAATTCTGCACAGTGGAGTACTTAATCTCTGCTCCTTCAGCACAATATAACTCCACCACAGCAGCATGAAGCTGGTTCTTGTCATAAGATGGAGCCGTACAGCCCTCTAAATACTCCACAAAACTCCTATCCTCAGCAACTATCAATGTTCTCTCAAACTGCCCAGTTTCCATAGCATTTATCCGAAAATAAGTGGAAATTTGCATTGGACACTTTGTATCCTTCGGTATATAACAAAACGACCCATCACTGAAAACTGCTGAATTCAGAGCTGCATAGTAGTTATCCTCCACAGGCACTACTTTTCCTAGATACTTCCTAATCAAATCAGGGTACTCTTTAATGGCCTCAGAAATGGAACAAAAGATAACACCCGCAGCCTCCAAAGTCTTCCTATGGGTTGTGGCAATCGACACACTGTCCAGAACAGCATCGACCGCAACATTGGCCAATCGATTTTGCTCATTCAGAGGCACTCCTAGTCTATCGAAGTACCTAATAAGTTCAGGGTCAGCCTCATCTAAGCTATTCAAAGTGGGTTTCTTCGTAGGAGCCGAATAATAACAAAGGTCTTGGAAATTAATAGGTGGGTATTGGTTATCCGACCATTTAGGTTCTTTCATCTTCAAAAACCTATCATAAGCATTCAATCTAAACTCAAGCATCCAATCAGGTTCATCTTTCAGTGTAGATATTAATCTAATTGTTTCCTTCGATAACCCTTTGGGAATTGAAAACGAATCTATATCTACACTAAAACCAAATTTCTTATCGTAATCACGGTTACGAAGAATTTCTTGGATTTTTTCATCGGAGGTAGTAGAAGAAGTTGAGAGCTTACCAGAGGTTGTATCAGGATTGATGGTTTTCTGTTCGTAATCAACATCGGCTCGAACCCTTAGGACCCTTTTTGAGGAAGAGGAAGCTTTCAGATTGAGAAGCTTCAAATTATCGAGTTTTGGATGAAACCCCTTTGGGAATTTAGGGGATTCGGAAGTGGGTTGGGGAGAGAAGCTTGAAATACCGTTAGCCAAGAGAGAAGCCATGGATGAGGGTTGGTTCAAAGAGAAGGAAACTCTTTTGTTTGTTTGTTTTGTACTATTTTTTTCCTTATAATTTTGGTGGGTTGAAAGAAAGTGAAGTTATTTTTGTGGCCACATATTTTGATAGGTATCTTGTGCACAACACGTTCCATACAAATCTTTCTGGGTTGATGCTGACCGTTGGATTGAGTCGATTAGATTTGAAGCATTTAGTTTTATATGTTTTAAGACTCTCTCCCTCAAATCTTGTAATTTTCATCTCATATTTATTGACTTTGGTTTTTCTGAATTAAATATCTCTTTTTGCTCTTTCCTTTTATAATTTGTTCTGATTCATATAATATTCTTTATTGGAGTGATTTTATTTTGAAAATAATACAAAATTCATTAAGAAAAATTTGTTACTTAAAAATTGAGGATAAAAATCTGTCTAAACACAATTTCCTAAATAAGTAACAGAGTTTATCAGTGTATAGGTAACACCATTCTTTAATCGCGAAATGACACTGCAAGAATCACCACCAACATCAACTAATAAAGAATATATATCTAATAAAATAGACTGAAAACTAAAATTAATAAAAAGCTTATTAATCCAACCAATTATCACGATAGAATCACTATTAATAATAGAGATATTGAAACCAAATTGATGTGCAAGAGTAAAGTCCAGACGAATGACAAGCAGCTCTGCCACATTAGCAGAGAAATCACCTAACACACATGATAACCACGTCAACCAAACCACACCCTTTGCATCCCGTATCACTCCCCCAATCCAACAAAGTCCCTCCCCGAAATTACCGAAGCATCCGTCACTAGAGCAAAGGATTTAGTAGGAGGTGTCATCCATCGAGTAGTTCGGTTTACAACTGGGTTCACAAGGCCCAAACCCAAATGAAGGCCTCGCCGATCATACTCCTTAAACTTTGCTAGATAGTTATTGGCCAAGTCTGGAATAATATCCAATCTTGACTGCTTGTTGTCAAATAATACTGAATTCCTATCATACCACAATCACCAAAAGATTATCATCATCAATTCAAAAGCCACACGGGATAACCTGTGAAAGAGTAATAGGAGAATTTCTTGCATTGGTCCATATGCAAATCAAAAATAGAGCATGCTCAGGAGTTTCAACTTCTTCTCCGCACCGTGAGCAGCAAAGAGGTACTCGAACTTTTTCGAAATATAAGTTGTGTTGCTACTGGTAAAGCCAAATCGAACAACATACACCAAACAAACACTTTCACTTTTGGTGACCGATTGAGATTCCATACGCAATTCCACCAACAAGTTATTGCAGTGATTTTAGGTACAATGTGAAATAAGATTTCAGTGTTGAAGAATATTTTTCGAGTATAAAGCATATAGTTAATCTAAAGATGGTGAGGTTCGCTTGTTCATAATAGGCTGCATTGATGTTGATGGCACATGTGCCTGATATTTCTCCTCTTTGTAATTGCTTTGTTTCTATTTCACATTTGTTTTGAGAGCTTAGAGATACCAACTTCTTGTCCATTGCTTAACTAAACATGTTTTGGTTGTTAAAAGCATCTGATAGTTGAATTAAAAATTTACCTTATGCTGCTTGAGGATATGCCTTTTCTTTTGTGATTTGCTCTCTGTTGAATGAATTTCCTCTTTTTTAAAAAATAAATAAATAAATAAAACTCTAAATTGAATAAAAAATTATATAAATTATTGGTATTATCTATTTTAACTAACTGTAACAATGAGTTTAAAAATAACTTCATATAAATTATTAATAAAATAAATTGTTAAGTGATTAGAAAAATTACATATTTTGTTATAAAAATTTTAAATTAATAAATTTCAACTCCAAATTTTTATTGAACGAGTTAGGTGGGATGTGTATAACCTACCCGATTTAATAAAGAGATAACTATAACCATCATGAAATTATGAAAAAAAAAAAAAATTCAATATAAAGTTGAGTAGTACAATAATACTACTATTAGAAAATAGAAAGTAGGAGGTACAACTCACTTTCACTTTCATTCATTAGGCGGATTATCGACACACACACTCTCTCTCTCGTTCTCTCTTTCAAAATATAGAGGTAAAATCATCAAAGTTGGGCCAAACATTTTAGTAGGCCTTGCGCAAAAGATTAAAATTGAACCTTTTATAAAAACAAATTGGGGGCCTTGTGCAACCAGGCCTGAAAATCATAAATCAATTATTTCTAATATACATATGAATGATTCTACATTTGGATAAAGTTGAGTAGTACAATGATACTACTATTAGAAAGTAGGAGGGACAACTCACTCTCACTTTCATTATTTAGGCGTGATCATCGACACACACACATACTCTCTCTCTCTTTCTTTCAAAATATGGAGGTAAAATCATCAGGGTTGGCCCAAATATTTTGGAGGCCTTGTGCAATGGCTCAAGCTGCCCAAAGCTTAGGCTAGTCCTGAAAATCATAAATCAATTATTTTTAATATATATATGGATGATTCTACATTTGGATAAAGTTGAGTAGTACAACAATACTACTATTAGTATTATGTAATATTATAATTTAGAGAAAGATAATAGAGAAGAGATAAGAATCAAATATTAAGAAACTAAAAAAAATAGAAACTAAGAGAAAGAGAATATTGATAACATTAATGGTAATAAATAAAAAATTTGGACATCTAAATAATTAATAATATTTATAACATTTTTAAATTTTTTCTTCAATTTTCCCATAAAATAACTCTTAAAAAACACTATATTATTGCTCAAAAAATATATATAAAACCAATAAAATTTGGGAAACTTACAAAAATACTATAATTTGGAATAATTTTTATAAAAATACTATCATACAAAAATCTTTTTAAAAATACTGTGTTTTTATAAAACACCAGTAAAAAAAAAGCATAACAACTCAAAACAACAGTAGAACACCAGTAAAACACCAGTGAAAACTTAACACAGTATACTGCAGTATGAAACTTATAAAAAAACACAGTAAAAATATAAAAAATACTGTCTGACAGTATTTTTGTAAAAAAATAGCAAAAGTTAGTATACCCTAAATTTCTCTAAAATTTTTAATTTTTTAAAAAATATATATTTATATAAAAAAGCAAGATTTTTTTTTATATATATTTATTATTATTCTCTCCTTTACAATTAAAAAATAGAAAATTGATGAAACAGTTTCTCTTGTTCTGAAAGCTCTGCATGAACTCCATGGACGGAGCCCTCTCTTCAATGACTGATAATATCTAGGCGCATTGCTATTCACACTCATTTTCTTCGTTCAAAAGGACTCCATTACCTCACGTTTATCTCTTCTCCCTCTCTTTTACAACGATTCAAATCTGATTATATTGTTTTAGATCTAAATTCCCGAAGTTTCTTCTCTATTTTTGGTCTTGTTTGGTATCTCATTTGTCTGTTAACATTATTTATGATTTGATTTTAATTTATAGGTTTGTTTTTGTATTTTATTTCTTCACATTATTGCCTGTCCACTATGTGTTTGTAATAATGATTTTATGACAATGTAAGTGTGACCTTGTAGTTTCTACGCACATGATTGTTCTGTAGGTGAATCGAAACTTTTATATGTGTGGCTGTTATTTGATTCAGATCATTTTTAAGGTGTTTTATGTGTATATTTTAATTCATTGATGCTATCTTTCGATTTTTTGTTTTCATTTTATAACAAAAAAAATATTGATTGGTTGGTTGCATGTCTTTATATTCAAGCTGTTTTTGTCCTTTGTTTTTGTTGGTTTTGCATTCTCAACTTGACTACTGCAATATTTCTCTCCTGATGAATGTATAAACGCTTTGCCATTTCCTACAGTAGGCTCTTGTTTCCTTATTGCAATGTATTTGATCAAGACTAATTACAGAATGGAGATCGTTCACAGAATGAATTTACTTGTTAATTCTTTATTCATGCATGGTGATGATTATCAAACTTAGTGAAGTTGAAACCCATAACAGAATGGTCCATAAAATGTGAAAGAACTTGTCTTTTCTTTCTTTTGTTAAGGCAATCAAACTTTGACAAAACAGTCGTTTCTTTACATGCATAAAACCTTTGCTACACATTGCTCAATTTTTTATGAAGTTTTAAAAGCATATTACTTGTTTCATATGCATGACATTTGCTTAGATGGCAGAGAAATTAATAAATTATCTGTGCCAATATCTATCTTGCATGTTACTTCTCTTTGGAAAGAGTAAAGTGCTTGACATTATGGGGTAAAAATAAACGTTGTGTGAAAGCTTCCATATCACTTAGATACATAAAACTTTTTTTTTTACAGTAAACACTTCTAAAATTTTATCTTTTTCATTTGTTTCAGCAAGATGAACCAACAGATTCAAGGGGCTAATGCTTTATCGCCTGGGGACCTCCCCTTGAAGCGGAAACGTGGACGTCCTCGTAAGGATGAAAGTTTGGTCAAGGGGGAGAGCGTCCAGGCAGTGGCAGGATCAGAGAGTGTGAAGAAAAGCAGACTAAGTTTGGATTCAGGTGATGGGGTTGATAAAATGGTTGGTCAGGTGGTTTCAGGAGTGATTGAGGGTTCATTTGATGATGGATATCTGCTTAATGTGAAGATAGGTGACACTGATACTGAGCTCAGGGGTGTTGTTTTTCTACCGGGGCATTTCACTCCAGTTAATCCAACAAACGATGTGGCTCCTCTTGTTCCTATGTACAAAAGAAAAGAGATGCCAATCCCAACTCCCAATCCGCATCCTCAGCCTTCCGGTTCTGCGCACCCAGAAAACAGCAATAAGCAATCTACTGAGGCGAAAGACCAAGTACCTACATTAACAGACCAAAGCCAACCTTCTCAATCTCAGCCTGGTGTCTTTGTGGCACTTAAGGACAAGTCTTTGATTGATATTGTACCTCAGGTAGATTGTATTCCAAAGGATAATACTGATCTTTCATTGAGTGGAACTTTCGTTGCACCGCCCTCAAATGAGCCTGGACTGGATAGCCGAACCAGCGATGTAACGGCCCCAATGGAGTGTGATAAAGCCGTTTACACATTATTTAAGATTGAAGCCTCGAAGCTGATGAAAGAACCCAATGAAGTAGTCACAAATAGAAGTTCAGAAGCAGAACAACCATCACCTGAACCAGTTTCTGAGAGAAGACCTGATATTGAAACATCCACAGTGGTGAAAGGACCTAATGAAGTAGACACAAAAAGAAGTTCAGAAGTTGAGCCATCACTTGCACCAGTTTCTGAGATATTGCCTTTAACAGAAACATCCATACTGGTGAAAGGACTTGACAGTGTAAAGGAAAACAAAGAATCAAAAGAGGAACACACACCTCCACCAGCTATTATCTCTCAGGGCATTGAAGTTGTTGGTGAGAAGTCTAAGGTTCAAGACCAGGTTTTGAGCTCCAGCACTAGAAAGAGTTTGATTCAGGCCGAGATGAAAATTCCGAATTTCGAACTCAACCAACCACCTCCAACTGTGCTTTCTAAGTTTGAGCTCACAACTTTTGAGACAGAGAATAAATCAGTCAACAATGGCTATGGAGAAGGTGTAGTGGAAGGGATAGAATCAAGTCCAACCAGAAATCAAATCCAACCAGAAATGATGTTAGAAGGAGAGACCATTCCCAAGATCTCATCAGAAAAAAAGATGTTCTTTTAGGACTGAAATAAACCTCAGTCATGGTGTCATTTTGGTGGCATTTGCAGCATGGAATGTGATCACAATGATGCTCTTCTACTTTCACATCAACAATCTTAAATCATTTTCTTAGTGCATTTGCATTTTCTTTGATGTTATTAAGAAATGAGGGTGGAAAATGGATACTAGTGATACGTAGTCTAGTAAGGCTGAAGAATAAGACAGATTATAGATGCATATATTACTTTTTTTTTAGGGACTCTTTCTGTTCACATCTCAAGAATGGTTTTTCATGATCATCTTTTTTTTTTTTTCTTCTTTTAAGTTTTCATCTCTCTTCTCTCTGCATAGGGCATTTTCTTTGTTACTCTTTATTAATGGCTTCCTGAATCTCTCAGTTTCTTGTTAGTTTATTCAATTTCTGCTCTACTTATTTTCTGTGATAATAATAAAATATATTCAATGAATAAATAAAACAAAAAATTGATCTTTTTAAAATTGTTTTGTTTAACATTATTATTATTTGGGCTGATTGCTCATTTGGTATTGGGTTGTGTTTTATGTATTTTGAAATTGTTTATATTTAGTATCATTAACACAAATTTGATCAATATAATCAAAATATTGAGATTAAAATTGAAATTCAAATTATAATTACATATAATTAGGGGTGTGCATATATCGATCTAATTCAATGACAACCGATCGATCTAATTACAATCGACCGTCAAATATTAAATATCCAATTGTGATCGGATCAGATCGAATGTTGGATGGGGTGTCTAAAAATCCAATACATCCAATTAAACTAATTATTATTTTCATTTAGTTTGGATGAGTAATTAGATTTTATATTGATACTTAAGTACAGTTGCAGATAAATACCTAAATTTAATTTTTGACAATAAAAATATTTAAGTTATAATTCTAAAACTTTCATAGGTACCTAGACATTAGGTGTCAAGTTTATGGCAATGTGACAATCATTGATTGGTCCAAGTCATTAAATTTTTATTTTTTATTTTAAAATTAATTCATATATATCAATAAAAAAAATGACATGTGGATAATGAATTGACACTTAACAGTCAAGTATTTATGAAAGTTTCAGAAATATAACTTATGTATTATTACCGTTGAAAATTAAATTTAAATATTTATTTGTAACTGAAAGTTAAACTTAAATATTTACGTGGCAAATATGTTACTCCGTTGTTAATTTTTTTTTGGTTTGTGAACCAATAATAAATTTACATGTTCAAGTTATTAACAAAATAAAAAAGTATACTATTGTAAACCCCAAATTCTCTTTCAAATTATTTGTCTTAATAAATACAAACCACAAAAATCTATTCCTAAAATAATAAAAAAAAAATAATAATAAGATGGCCCCCCCTTAGCTGAGGCTCCTCTCTTAGGTGCCACAACCCCAAAGCCAAAGAAAAAAAAAAACGACACACACGAAGCTCTCCAAGAGTCGAGGAACCAAACACAACTATGATACATGCCACGACACCAATGCAAACATAGAAAACGAAAAAAAAAAGTTGAAAGACTTAGGTGGTATGACACCAAATAATACAATTGCTTTGCAATCCCAATCAATGAATAAAGGTTACTTTTAAGGCCTGTTTTGCATTTACAAGGTTAGTGCTTTACCTTTTAATGATAACATTTTATAAGAAATATTTTTGTTTACTTATAAGGCACATAGTTCTCTATACACTGATTGAACAAGAATTGGGCAATGAAAAATTTAAAGGGTGTCGTTTATTTTAATAAGGTGTGCCATTTAAAGCACGTTGTTTACGTAATAAGTTTACCTAATTTAAAACATATTGTTTACTTAATATAAAATATGTTGCTTACCTAATATAAGATATATTGCTTACATAATAATGTATGTTGTTTACCTTATTTTAAGGTAGTTGTTTTTGTTTACCTTATTTAAGGTACGAAATTTATCTAATTTAAGGCACGTTGTTTACCTAATAAGACATGTTGTTTACTCACGTTTGTTTATCTAATAATATATCTCGTTTACTTTATTTAAGGCACGTTGTTTACCTAATAAGACATGTTGTTTACTCACGTTTGTTTACCTAATAATATATCTCGTTTACTTTACTCAAAAAAAAAATTATTTACCCTATTTAAGGCATATATTGTTTACTTAATTTAACGCACGTTGCTTAGTTAATTTAAGATATGTTGCTTATCTAATTTAAAATTAAAAATTTTTAATACACTTTTCAATAAAGAAAGAGGGAGAAAAACTATTAATTAAAGGGTTTTTTTTACTTATTAAATAAATGAATTAAGGAGGGTTGTAATATAGTTGAAGCAAATAATTATTGATACTAAAAGAAATTAATGAGAAAGATGAAAATTTAAAACAAATATTAATAGTAATTTTCATAAGTATAGTGTTATAACATAAACTACTTTTGTGATTTAGTATATCTACGAGTTGCATTATTTTTTTAACTAATATAAATCGTAAGTTATGGTTTAATCTTGTTATTCTTGTCTTTTAATAATTAGTTTATTGGAAAATATATGCATAAAGAAATGGTTAGTATTGTAATTTCTTATCTTGTAATGCTTAATTTATAATTTATGCTACTTTTCTTTGTGATTTATCATTTGTTCAACATGTGCATATTAACACCTCATACTATTCGTATAAATGTGTCACAACGGTTCTCATATTAAGTCTTCATATTGTAGAATTAAAAATTACATGATGATCAAATTAAACTCTCATCAAGCAAGGGTTTCATTTTCAATTTTAAACTAAAATTGACAATGTTAAAAGAATTATCTTAGGAGTTAGGATAATTTTAGGTATGGCTTTTTCCCAATATTGTCTTCTGATTGTGCACACAGTGAAGCCTGACAATTAACATAGTTTCCATTTTATCATTTTACAAATCAAAACTTTTGTCCCCAATTGGGTACGGGATGTTTTTTACTAAAAGGAACTATTACAAGCCTCATATGAAAAAAAAAATTTTAACCAGAAATTAGATAAGCTATGAAAATACAGCATATCAACACAAAGTATTCTTCTTAAGTTTCTTCTTTTTTGAGGTAAAGTTGCTTGGACCAATTTCTATAGACATTCTTTTGGTTCTGCAAAGCATAAAAATAAGTAAATAGAATGAGCAGAAGAATTCTATATATCAACTTAAACTGCAAATACTCAAAGTATAAAACAACACAGTTAATAAAGCAGCATGCCTCGTTAAAAGTTCTTCTGACTCTTTATTGTCATCATCTTCAACTACATTTCCTGTAGAAAGTTCTTCTAACTCCTTACAATTATCATCATCGTCGACGTCGTCGTCAATTGCATCAGCTGGAGAAGGAAGTTACAATCAGAAGGAAAATCCATTATCAGGATAAAGGGCATAAACTTCATACTTGGCAGTAATATTAAAACCAGTCCTCTCCAAAGCCAGCCACCAAAATCGAACTAAAACACCTCCAAAATCATGCAGATCAAACTCCCGATATTGCAAGTTTGGTTGGGTCATTCTCTATTGAATTCTGACAATTGGACATCAAATGTATGCAGGAAGGAAAACTAAAACAAAGGATGGAGTTTGGTCCCAAAAGCCATGTGATTTAAAGGTTCTTTATCTTCAAATAAAAGATTTTAAAGACATGGAGAAACAGGAAAAACACGAGGGGTTCAACGATATTTGAAAATCTCAACTAAATGAATTTACATCATATGACATGCTTCATCTGATGCAATCACCAAAAAAGTTACATCAAGTAGAGAGACTTTAACACCTAGAAGATAACACTTAAGATTTTGGAAGCTGATGAATATTTCCAAGCAGGGAACAAAACAATGCATACAAATTTTTCAAACCCTATCTTAAATGAATGTGAATCTTACCATTCTCATCAACTCCATCACTTTCATGCTCAGACTCTGAATCTGAACCCCACCGGTCTCCGCCATCATCAAAGTCCCAACGTTCTCCCAAAGGAGGCATCCAAAATTCAGCCTCTTCTAAATCACTTTCTACATCAGAAGGCTCTCTAATTGCAGATATAATCTCCTCAACAGGCTTGTCCTTCTTCTTCTTGTTCTTTTTTTTCTTAATATTTTTGGCATGATTAGATCCTTCTGGTGAAACTTCCTCAACCATGTCATTGGGTTTTAGCTTTTGTGTTTCCATTTCCTCTGTTCGTACAAAATTCATAGCAAATATCTTAACTATAGACATTTTGTGCACCATAAAAATAGGATTTTATACACAATTCACACTCAAATATCAAAAGGGCATCAATAAAAATTCTCCAAAACTCTGAATTTCAAGAATATTGCAATAAATATAAACAAAAGGATAATCACAAACCTAGTTTATTCAGGAAACGTTTCCCATTTATATGTTTCCAGATATGTTCCTCAGACTTATTAACTGTATCTCCAGTTATATTGCATACCAGCTTCGAACTAAGAAAGTTCCAAACAAAATAAAGTGAAATAGCTTCATGGTTTCTCAACAAAAAAAAAAGTGAACTTTATGAACTGGACAAAGAAGAATCAGATACCGTGAAAGAGGGTCTTGCTTGAAAACGTTAAGAGGAGGCTTATTGTGGGAGACGGCAAAGTCGATGAGCCCTAAACGACACCGTTTGCTGTTAGAGTAGGAGTCCTTGTCTTTGTCCAAAACTTCATGACCTGTCTCAACACACTTGAACCGGCCATTATCGAGAACTTTGAAAGTTGGAGAACCCAGTAAGTTGGTTCCTTCTTTCTCTTCAACCATGTCTGTTTCTACTTGATCTGAGAACGCGCGCGGCTGTTAGAGAGAGAAGACTAGAATTGGCGAAAGGAGCAGATGGGTTAGGGCCTCGAATCATCGAAGGCTAAGTTGACAACTACCAGTTTTAAAGTATAGTCTTGTAATTACCTCTTTATATTATTCTCAAATTTTATAAACTCAGAAAAGGAGAGTTAAGTATATGGTTAGTAATTAAGCTAAACTTTCTGCTAAAATAAAATAAAATGAGATAAAATGCACACAGATACTAATTGGATCATGCTTATGAAATCTCTCTCAATTGTACAAAAAAAAAAAAACAAGGTAGATGATTACCACCAAATGATGAACTCCAACTACTGTGCTAACAGTTGCAGTGGCTCATAAAATTAAAAGAACTTTCAAAATTCCTCTACAGGGATTCAGAAGGTAGCTCAACTCAAATTACTGTGTTAATGGCGGCAGTGTTTTGTGACAAGTGAGTGGTGGAAGCCAGTCGCACCCTTGCCGAAATGGATTATGATGAGCAATGAAGTGTGGATATCATCAATTTCGGGATACTCTCAGGCGTCAATGGAGTGTATATGCTTTGGAATGAGGGAATTATCAATGTATAGTGGAAGAGAGAATATGTAGATATCGTGGCTGCACAGCGGCTTCAACTGGTGGGGAAATGGATGCGAAGCCTACGAAGGATAGTGTTGAAGCTCATGGAGCCTCAGATAGGTGGAGATGGCTGCAAAGCTTTCAGAGAAAATTAGGGCAAGTAAATTTGGGGTTAGAGGATAAATAGAGATGGTGAAATGGGAGGGGTAAAATGGGAGGGGTAAAATGGGAATAGAAACTGAAAAATAGGGTATAAATGAAAGAATTTAAAATTCCTCCGAAACAGTTGGTCTGGTTCTCCATTTTCGGTCTCAGATCATCGTCCTAGTAGGAACTAGGAAGGAATTAGAATTATGAACATAATATCGCAGTTGCAGGAACAAGTGAATACCATAGCTGCTTTGACCTTCAACACATTTGGGACACTGCAAACCCACGCTGCTCCCTTTCTCCCAATTACCCAGACCCCCACCCCCACCGGCACCGGCACCGGCACCGCTGCTACCAAGTTCGAAGAGGAAGAAGAAGAACCCAACCCAACCTCATGAGTGGGGCTTTTTTCATAAATGCGGTTGGTTTAATGAATTTTTTGTTGGACCAAATTGCCCTCATTTAAATAAGAAAATTATCATTTGACCTAGGTTTCTTTCTCAATCGCAAAATCATCTCTCAGCTCTGACGATCGACTACTTACTCTCACCATCCATCGCACCACTCTTCTCCGTCACCGACTGCCGATGCCATTCTTCTAGCTCCGGCATATTCAAGGTTTGCTTCTTATTTTTTCAATGGATGACGTGTAAAATTACTTTTTTTTTGTCTGCTTCACTCCTTTTCTGTAATCATCATCATCTTTTTTTTTTTCAATCCCTTTTCTGCAATTACATTTTTTTGCTTCTTTCAACGTGTGGTATGCTTAAGATTTTTGGTCTTCTTTAGTTTTTTTTGGGTCTCGACTCTCGTATTTTGTATATTGAATTTTATCTTGAGCAAGGGTGATCTTTTTGGTTGGCAACACTATTGGCCTTGTGATGTGTGGATTTTGGTTTAAGCTTAGTTGCGATTCAGTTTGGTTGGTTCCAATATTCAATTAATAAATTAAATTATAATGTGCTAGCTTAATCATGGCCTACATAAGATATGTAAATAAAATGTAAAACCTAATCTTTCAGTAGTTTTTTTATCCTTAATTCTAGAGTCTATGAGTAAACATGTTGCTTTGATTTTAATCATGTACAAAAGTAAGTGGCAATATGATTTTGTTGCTGATTAAGGAACCCTGGCCCTTTTTTTTTCTAAAGACCGTCTTTTGACAAGTTTGTTAAATATGCCATTTCATTTTCAGGGAGTACCATCTAAAGGAAAAACACTTTCTGCAACATTTAGAACATATTTGTAAATTAATGTGAAGAATGTGAGAAGTTTATTGAAACTTTTTAAGGAGCTGGACAAGTACCAACTAGGAATTTAACATTGTTTTAGTACTGAAAGAGATTTAGCTAATGAAGTTATTTTTTCTCTGCTCTGTTTTCTGATACGGGGTTGTTGTGAATTGTTGTTTAGTGTTTCTTGCTTTTGCCTATTAATAGGGCATCACCCCATTGTAAAAGGATCCCTCTTTTCAGTTCTTAAGCCAAAGCATTGCTGAAATAGAGAGAATCCGCCATTGTGTGTTAATAGTTTGATTTGTACACTAGGGTTTGCTAACATTTGAACTAGGTAAAAATCTTGCTTTTGTATTTTCTAAGTTCTCCTTTATTTATAATTATAATCTTCTATATTTATTTAGTTGCCGAATGAGTTTGAAAACTGGATTTTGATTTGCCCTTTGTTCTCGTTGGTTTTGCATCCTCAACTTGACTACTGCAATATTTCTCTCATGATGAATGTATAAACACTTTGCCATTTCCTACGGTAGGCTCTTGTTTCCTTATTGCAATGTATTTAATCAAGACTAATTACAGAATGGAGATCGTTCACAGAATGAATTACTTTATTCATGCATGTCTTTTCTTTGGCTACACATTGCTCAATTTTTTATTAAGTTTTAAAAGCATATTAGTTGTTTCATATGCATGACATTTGCTTAGATGGCAGAGAAATTAATAAATTATCTGTGCTAATATCTATCTGGCCTGTTACTTCTGTTTGACAAGAGTATAGCGCTTGATGGGAAAAAAATATTGTGTGAAAGCTTCCATATCACTTATAGATACAATTTTTTCTTTCTCGCAGTAAACATTTCATAAATTTTATCTTTTTCATTCGTTTCAGCAAGATGAACCAACAGATTGAAGGGGCTAATGCTTTTTCGTCTGGAGAGCTCCCCATGAAGCGGAAACGAGGACGGCCGCGTAAGGACGGAAGTTTGGTCAAGGGGGAGAGCATCCAGACGGTGGCTGGTTCTGAGAGTGTGAAGAAAAGTAGACTAAGTTTGGGTTCAGGTGATGGGGTTGATAAAATGGTTGGTCAGGTGGTTTCAGGTGTAATTGAGGGTTCATTTGATGATGGATATCTTCTTAATGTGAAGGTAGGTGACACTGATACTGAGCTCAGGGGTGTTGTTTTTCTTCCGGGGCATTTCACTCCAGTTAATCCAACAAACGATGTGGCTCCTCTTGTTCCTATGTACAAAAGAAAAGAGATGCCAATCCCAACTCTCAATCCACATCCCCAGCCTTCCGGTTCTGCACACCCAGAAAACAGCAATAAGCAATCTGCTGAGGTGAAAAATCAAGCACCTAAATTTACAGACCGAAGCCAACATTCTCAATTTCAGCCTGTTGTTTTAGTGGCACCTGAACCAGTTTCTGAGAGAAGGTCTGATATTGAAACATCCACAGTGGTGAAAGGACCTAATGAAGTAGGCACAAAAAGAAGTTCAGAAGTTGAACCTTCACTTGCACCAGTTTCTGAGATATTGCCTGGTACAGAAACATCCATACAGGTGAAAGGACTTGACAATGTGAAGGTAAACAAAAAATCAAAAGTGGTACACACACCTCCACCAGCTATTATCTCTCAGGGCATTGAAGCTGTTGGTGAGAAGTCTAAGAATCAAGATCAGGTTTTGAGCTCCGACACTAGAAAGAGTTATCTACAGGGCGAGATGAAAATTCCGAATTTTGAACTCAACCAACCACCTCCAACTGTGCTTTCTAAGTCAGAGAAGAAATCAGTCAACAATGGCTATGGAGAAGGTGTACTGCAAGGAACAGAATCTTAAATCATGCATTTGCATTTTCTTTGTTGTTATAGAGAAATGGAGAAATGAAGGTGGAAGATGGATACTAGTTATGCCCAGTGTAGTAAGGATGAAGACTAAGACACAGAGTTTAGTTATAGATGCATATATTACTTTTCTTAGGGACTCTTTCTGTTCACATCTCAAGAATGGTTTTTTCATAACCATCTGTTTTAATTTTATTGTTTTTAAGTTTTCATCTCTCTTCTCTATGCATATGGGATTTTATGTTTTTCTACTTATTATTGGCTTCTTGAATCTCTGCTTTCTGGTTTGTTTATTCAATTTCTGTTCTACTTATTCTACCAAGGACCCAAACCAACCTACAAATTAATCAAAATATGTTTAAATGAACAAAATAAAATAATATTTATAAAAATGATTATTAGTATTATTTTTTATTCTTCAAGTAGAGGTTACATACTTGGGACAGTTGCTACCTTTCTTTTGCAGCGAGAGTATGTGTTTTAGGGTTACGATGTTACTAGATAAGTATTATCTTACTTTTACAAAGTGTTGCTAAAGAAATAGATAGTTTGCATCGTCACTTTCTTTAGGGGATTAATGAGAATCAAAATAAACTTCATATCACTTTTTGGGAGCTGAATTTTTTATTAAAGGAGTTTGGTAGTATTGGCTTTAGAAATAGTATTAAATGGAACAAGGTTGTTTTAGCTAAATTCATTTGGGACATTTCTATGAAGCAAGATCTTCTTCGTGTCATATGGGTGCATAATATTTATTTAAAGGATCATGACTTTTGGTCTTATTCTTTGAAAGCAAATATTAGTTGGTACTAGTGAAAATTGGTCAATCTTAAGAAGTTATTTTTGTGTCCAAGGTTAATAAACTTTATCAGAATTTTCTTCATTATGAGCATGGAAATTACACCTAAGTTGTGTATATGACAGATAGTTTTTTGTGCATTCGCTTGGGAAGTTGATTAAAAGAGATTTTAAAATAGAATTTTCAATATAACTAGTAGGAAGATGAAAAAGTAAGATTTGACTGTTTTAGATTTTATTGAGGACAACAGAGATTTCTCTGGCCATCTGAAAATTTTGTCTGTTTGTAGTTATAAAAAAAAAAAGAGTCTGGTATGTGAGAGATTCTCTATCTAGGGAAATATGTAATTTAAGTCTTTAACGTTTTCTGTCTGTAATAATTAAGTTTGTAATGTTTTTTGTTAGTTGAGGGCCTATATATATGGCCTCATTTTCTGTTAAGGGGAAAAATTTTTGAATAATAAAAATCTTATCTATCTTTCCAAATATGTCTTTCTAAGGGCTATTTCTCGACTAGGATAGATCATAACAATATTATCATTAGCTTAAAGATTACCACCCAGAAGATATATAAAAGCGAAGTCTATATAGTAAGTGTCAATCTCAAAAGCGCAACCTACAAAGGTTAAGAGGAAAATCCAACGTTAAGGAAAGCTTAAGCTTGATCCTGACTATATGAATTAGTGTTATATCTCTTTCTATGTATACAACTCATATCTCATACACTTAAATCGTATCAGAGCCCAAACAATATTCTCATTGATTGATACTTATAGGGAAAGCCCATTCTCTTACATCATGACTACACCTTCTGATATTATTAACTCTTCCAGCCAACTCTCAACTCATACCACTCCAGTACAGTACATTTTTTTATGTTCGATATGAAATTTTTTGTGGAATAAATTCTTTTCTACACAATTTTTTTATCCTTTTTTTTTTTGTTACTTTCCACATTTTTTCTTTCCATGTGAAAATCCAACCACCAACACATATATTTCAAATGTTCTTATTCAATCCATTAACTAAATTTTGTTTTGTTTTTTTGTTAAAAAAAAAATCAATTAACGATTTTAGTGGAAATTACAAATTTTATTTATTTGTATTCTACTTGTGAAAAAAAAAATACAATCTTTTCAAAAATATTATCTTGGGAAAAATTCAAGAAAAAATAATAATAAAAAAAAAAAAGAGAAAACCAAGTATAGGTAAGGAGGTACCAATTAAGGTAACCAGTGAATAACTTTTTAGACGATTTAGGCCCAACTAAAGTTTGAGGCCAGTGAATTTGGTATGATAGAAAGGCCCAACCCATGTATCTTTTATAAGAGCCCAAACCATATTATTATGAATCTATTCTTCGTCGATGAAAATAGGGGACCTCCAATGCCATCTTCTTCTCTCTATGTTCAGTCTCAGATCATAGGAAGAAATTAGGAGAGAGAGAGAGAGAGAGAGAGAGAGAGAGAGAGAGAGAGAGAGAGAGAGAGAGAGAGAGAAATGGACATAATATCGCAGTTGCAGGAACAAGTGAATTCGATAGCTGCTTTGACCTTCAACACCTTTGGGACACTGCAAAGGGACGCTACTCCAGTCAAACTCTCTCCCAATTACCCTGACCCGCCTCCTGCTCCGGTTCCGCCTCCTGACGATGCTATCAAGTTCGAAGACCAACCCAAGCTCATGAGCGCCGCTCTCGTCAAGGCTGCTAAACAGGTCGGTGGAATAACATTAACAATTTCAATTCATCAGTCCGTATGTTGTTGTTATGATTGTAGTCACACCCAGAAATTTGTTTTAGAAGAGAACGAGTTTTCTGGAGTTTCTTTTATTAATCATTGTTAGGGATTTAAGAAATATGTATATACTGTTGGGGTTATTATGGACTGTGTCTCAATTTGGGTGAAATTGAAAAGTGTGTATCAATCCATGACTGCAAATATTTGGATGCAATGTAAATTTGTAGATAGGAATTTTTTAACTGAGATAATGAGTAGATTGGTTAATAGTTTGCTTCCTTTAAAATTAGGTGTTTCCTGCATGGTATTATGGAATATATATGTAAGAATAGTATACATAGTTTTTTCCTTTTATAATGAAATCCCATAATGATGTTTGCTGTGCAGTTTGATGCTTTGGTGGCAGCACTTCCGTTGTCAGATGGAGGTGAAGAAGCGCAGCTGAAAAGGATTGAAGAACTTCAGGTATGTATTCAATTTCACTATATTTAAGATTTCAAATGTTTATCGGTAACAGTAGCAGCGTAAGCACTCAAATTTTAAGTTTGTAAATGTTTATTTTTAGTGGCATAAGTACTTCATATTTGTAAAATTGTAATTTTCTTAATGTTTCATTAATAAAGATTCCGTTTTAAATTTATTAAAAGAATATTTAGAAATAATTTATACTACATGTTTATATTTAAATCTAATGATCTAGAATATGGGTTTTATATGTGCTCTATTTAAGACAATAGCAGTCAATATTATAAAATTAGAAAAAAATTACAGTTTTACAAAATTAGTACTTATGCTGTTAAAAATAAACATTGAGTTTATGACAATTAGAAATTTAAAACTTTAGGTACTTATGAGTTATGTCACTATTTACCTTAGTTTTTTATACCCTTTCTTTGTTGGATGTGTAAAAAAAATCATGTAGGCTGAAAATGATGCTGTGGGTCAAGAACTCCAGAGGCAACTAGAAGCTGCAGGTCTATTTCTCTTTTCCATTTTGATAACTTTTTCATACTTCTCTCCAGTATCATCTTAACACTTTTATTTTAGATACATTATAGACTTAACATTTTCAAACGGTAAAGCTATGTGATTGGCTTGAGATAGGTAAATATATCAAAAGGTGTCTTTTTGTCTTCTCCATTCTATTAGAAGTAAAGAGTTTTTTTTTTTCCTTTTCAAATAGCTTTAATATAAGTATAATTTCAAGTAATGTTGCATGATAGCATAATTCGCATCCTTTACAACAAAAACAAAATATAGCCAATCCATGTCGTATTGTTGTTTAGATACAATAGTATTATCTGTCAATAGTTGAACTACTGACTACGCACACTACTCTGATATAGAGACTTCTATTTTATATACTTAAGTTCTTGTTTTTCATAGAAATGGAAAAGGCTGCTAGTGAGGCTTACATTGTCAATTATTTATTTGTTACAGAGAATGAACTAAGGCAAGTGCAGGAATTGTACAGCCAAGCGGCAGATAATTGTCTGAATTTAAAGAAACCAGATTAAGTAGCAACTGAAGAGACACTCCTTTTCACATTTTCTTGTATTGATTCCTTATTTACTATCTTTAATCTATCTAGTTTTAGCAGTGTGGGATGGATGCCTCAATGTAGGATGGCTGTACAATTTGGAGTAACCAAGTATAACAAATTTATAATTTCACCACCATACATAATCTCTTTTTCCATAGTGGGTGGACTCTGCTTTTGGCTCAAGGTGCTAGTAGTTGTCTTTAGGTACAACGCTGTAGTTCACACCAGTATACGTGGTAAAGATAATATCGTGAACCCTTGCTAATGTCAATGCCTTAACGGGAGTCGGTTCAGAGTTCACACAAACTAAAAAATACAGAATCTCAGCAAAAAAAAATAAATAAATACTGAACCAATGGATAGTTTCTGTTAGTAAAATATCAAACTTAGTCAACTTTGGCTTAATTTTAACCACTTGATGTGATTATATTTAGTGTTGTAAACGAGGCTGAATTTTTTGGCATGGCGATAGGAGGCAGGGTTATGACCCGACACAAAATATGAAACTAAGTACCACACGGCTCGGAAGATATGTAAGTACAAATAAATTAACTCAAAAGTACTAACATGCTAAAAATTTAAAAATTTAATAATAATTAATAAATATTAAAAAATTTATTATTATTGTGGAAAAATTATATAAAAGTAATTAAAATTATAAAAAAACATAAGCTGATCTTTGGGTTTTTTACGACATTTTATACCTTACAGTTATCAGCACAATTTGATAAACCCCTTTCCGATATATTTTTTGTGTTTTGAAAGTTGATTTATCTCGTTAGATTCTTCTTAAATATTTAAAAATAGTTTAAATACATTTCTATCTGTTCATGCAACTTTAACAGCAAACAACTAAACCACAAAAAGTTTCAACCAAACTGAATAATATTATTAAGAAATGCATAACTTCTGGGGTTTCAATTCATGGGAAGAAAGTAGGATAAAGCCCAACTTCTTTCTGAATATCTTTCTCTCTAACAAACTAGAAGCCGGACACTAAAACTAATATGGTGCTAAACAAGAACACACCCCGGGGGTTTCAAAAATACTTGGGATGTACATAATAAAATCCACATCCAAAAGCACATAAAAATTAAACATAATTTCAAGTAGCAAAACTTCATGTTTTTCAGCATAACACAAAATCACAGCCTAAAAATGCATAATCCAGAAACGAAATAGAAATTATCTAAACATTATTGAGTTCCTTTTTTGACACAAGCCCTGCCCACATGACAGGCCAATATTCCTTAACTGTAGCCCACTTGTTGTTGTTGCTGCTGTGGCTGCTGGTAGTTCCCGTAACCGCCTGGGTACCCTCCATAGTACATGTTGGGGTCTTGAGAAACCGGGGCATAACCATATCCCTCGTGTCCTGGTGCATATCCATAATAGCCGCCACCGCCACCACCCCCACCATTCCATTGGCTTCCTTCTTGCTGGGTCTGAGGCAAACATCACATAATATAAGTATGGTACACAAGGGAAACATATCAAAAAAATCTGAAAGAGAAAAAAGAGGTCATTAAACATAATCATCTGATGTTAAGGTATAGACTAGACTAGAACCTGTTTATTTGGACTGCGGCCCCAAGATAGTCTAATATTTTGCCCTCCTAACTGAGTTCCATTGAGTAACCGGAGGGCTTCTTCAGCTGAGCTCCTGATGAACATAAAAACAGAACAGAACAATCAAGAACACAGTTCCCGAATGCATGTCATTGATAAAATTACTAGAAAATAATTTACCTCTCAGCAAATTGGACAAACCCACAGCGCTTGCCAGTTGGTATCTTAACGTGCACAAGCTCACCATATTGGGAGAAAACTTGTCTCAAGTGATCATCCGTAACAGTAGAATCCAGATTACCAACAAATATCTACGAAAAGTTCATAGTCAGTAGAATGTTCCAAAAAGTAAAACTTATGGAGGAAATATATAAATATGATACCCACAGTAGTATTATTTGGATCATTCTCATTCTGTCCGCCTTGAGAATTCTGGTATGAGGCTGAAATTGAAAATAAATTAAAAAGATATACTTAAGAACATAGCAAAAGGAACAGTCAAGAAACTGAATGCTATTACCTCAAATAAGAATTGATTTTTAAAATAAATAAAACAAAATTTGATATCCAAATAAAACTATGCATGACTTACACTTCACTACCCTAAACAATACCATTCATACTTATAGGAAAGACAATTTAGTCTCAAGAGAGGAGAAAATATAGGAAATACCATATCATATAGTGGCTTGAATCAATCAAGCAGAAAGTCATAAAAACAACTAGTAAGGAATTAGAAAAAGGCCTATAAAGCCATAAAGCCTTGCTGCTATCATCATAACACATATTGACAAGTCAGAAACAACAGACAACTAAGTAAAAGGATAGGGAAAACTGTGCATCCTTCTTCAATGTCATATTAGAATAGTATTTGCACATAAAACACATTGATAACAAAACTTTAAGTCAGCAACTACAGACAACAAAAGATCGAAAAACGGCACAGCCGTCTTAACTGACATTTGTCCATTAGAATAGTGATTTACATATGTTAATAGAAAATAGTTATCAAGCTAAAGGAGATTGTAATTTTGTAACAAAAGGCATATCCAAGTCAACAGGACAAGTCATTTCTCCTAGACATATTTTAGCACTTCAACTGACACAAATATGCCCAACTGAAATTTGAACATTATTCTTTTAAATAATAAAAATATAAATATAGAAGAAATAAAATAAAGACTGGAAATGATTAAATTGAAGTAGAAGTGACAGTCACAATGATTACTAGCCGGCAACACAGTATCTGGAAATTCCAATAAGTTTCCACCAGCCCTGCTAAAATGCCTGCCTTATGGACTGATCGGTAAATAGATAGTCAGAATTGCAAATTGCACTGGGAAAATAGACTAATTTTTATAAATCAGGAAATGAGGGAATGAAGGAAAACAAAAGTAAGATCTCCGGTATCAAAACTCTTGATAGAAAAACAGAGAAAACTCTATTAAACATAAACTGAATTTTACTGGACTATAAACTTTAAGCAACAAAGAACAGTCACGAATTGTAACTTTATGGAAAGCTCAACCAAAAGAACGAGCCGGAAAAAAAAAAAAGCAATGTAGCATAACAAATGCCACATGAATAAAGGGCAACGCATACGTAAATGGGAAACTGACCTAAGGGAGGCCACGCCCTAAGGGAATACCATTTCAGCTGAAATCAGTAGCAGGCCCCTAGATGACAGAGCCTCTTGACACCCCTGCTTTGAGACAACATTAGTTCTAATAAGTTCCCAAGATTTCAATAGCATGTACGCTGCCCATATTTTTTTAAGGAAATTATAGGAAGTAAATGACAATGGAAATTCGCTGCTTATCTTCGAGAGCATAACCGAAAGAAACTTCAAAAATAAAAAATGTTCAACATACTGCTGCTCATCAAATAGAACTTGAAAATAAAACCTTATAATTAAAGGCAGCAATCTAGCTAACTACCCAAAAAAAATGCAAATTAGAACAATAAAAGTGAACCAAAAAAAAAACAAGCATGAAGTAACAACATAATGCAACATAGAAAAACGATTGCCGTGAGACAAGTCACAGCACCAAACGAAAGGTAAATGGCAAACCTTTTGCAAATTGCTGACCACCACCAACAGCATTCTTGTTTGCAGCTGGGCCAATTCTCATAGGTCTTGAAGAGCAGAGGACACCATTCATCTCAGTCATAGCCCGGATCTGTTCAGTTTCATCACCAAATCTAACAAACCCATAACCCTTGGTGCGGCCTGTAAGCCTGTCAATCACAACCTTTGCACCCTTAACTGAAGGGAATCGGCCCCTGAAAACCTCTTGTAGAGTGTAATCTGTAACATCTGCAGCTAAATCTCCTACAAAAATTGTAAAATCAGGTGTTTCTTCAGTGGAGCGCTTCTCTCCTGGAGAAGCCCAATTTAATCTGAAATTCTGGGCACCATTTGGCATAGGGCTGCCATTATATGTTTGAAGTGATCTTTCTGCAGCCTGGCGGTTAACAAATTCAATAAAACCATAACCCTCTGACTGACTAGTTTGCTTATTACGGATGACCTTAACAGAAACAACCTGCCACAACAAAATAAAAACATGTATTTACTAACAAAATTCACCAAAACTACCAGTTCAACTTCAACTCATCTATTCGCGCTTGTGAATAAATATTTCCTTCTACTACTACTTCGATACAAAAGCAGGTTCAGTCAACATCCAATAAAAACGCTTCCTTAAATAACATCCTCTCACCTTAAAAGTATTACTTATTCAAAACAAAGATTAATGAAAACCTCGTATTAAAACAAACCCTGGATAATATTAATAATAAAAAATATATAATAAACCTAAATCTTGTGCAAGATCCACACTTCAATAATAACAACAAAGGATAATAAAGTTGGTAAGAAAACCTAAATAACAGTGCAAAAGAAGATCGAGAAATAAGAGTTAGAATGGGGAAACAAACCTCGCCAGTGTGAGCAAAACAACCGTAGAGATAGTTCTCTTCCATCCAATACTGCAAGTCGCCGATCCAAAGCGTCCGGACCTCGTCGGAACTTGTAGGCTGAGGCTGCTGGGAAGGCTGAGTTTGCTGCGGTGGACCCTGGGGCTGACCAGCCCACATGGGAGGTGCCTGAGCAGCTTGTGGCGGCGGGGGTGGCATCATCATGTACGGCTGGTGAGGTTGCTGAGAATATTGCTGAGGCTGCTGGGCCATGGCTGGGGGAGGCACACCTGAGCCGGGTTGCATCATAGTGAGAAAGGAGAGGTAGAGGAATATGGGACTGAGAGGGTTTTGGTTTTGGAGCGATAGAAACCCTAACCCTAGATAGATAGGAGAGGTCCCAAAAGAGAGAAAGGAGGGATTAAGATAACGGTAGGCACTGTATATAATAATATGAATGATTGTAAAAGGGCTCGCTCGGGCTAACATTTTTTTTATTTTTATTTTTATTTTTAAATGCACGTAATCTATACACGTGGCATATACTTTTTTATGTGATTTTATCTATTTACACCATTATATCATTTTTTTTAGGGTAAACTATCATTATATCATCAAAAAAAACATTACTTTTTTTTTGAATGCTCAAAAAATAAAAAACATATGTTTGTGTCGTATATTTCGGTTTATAAATTTTTAGGATTTTTAAAATATGAGTCATAATAAAGAAACATAAATTGTGTCATTATGTGTCATAAAAAATATAAAACATATCATGTCGTGTAATAAATTTATAGAGTAAATTTACGACCCACTTATTTATTATTGGGTAAACTATCACTATATCATTTGATCAAAAAATATTACTATGATATTATACATAATTATAAATACATTTGTGTTGTGTTAGTGCAGTTTATACTTTTCAAATTTTTTAGTATATAAGTTGTGTTGTGTCTTCGGGTGTATATAAATCGATACAGTATAATGATAATCGACTGTCAAATATTAGATATGTGATTATGATCAGATCGAATTGGATATTATTTTTATATATCTAATTAAATCAGATCAGATGTTGGACAGTGTATCCAAAAATGTAATACATCTAACACCTAATCGAACTAATTAGTTTTTTCATTTAGTTTGGATAAGTAATTAGATTTTATATTGTTATAGGTAATATATAAATTTATATGTGTGAAAATTAACATTGAATTTTTACTCTTTTTTTTTTTAATGAATCCAATCCAATTTAATACATATTGAACTTAAAATAAAGATGGATCCACGATCCGAAAAATATAGGTTTAAAATATTGAATAAACATAAATTAAACCAATAAGTATATTTGAAATACATTTGATGAATAGAGTGGATGACTGAAATTTATTGGATCAGATCTGAATAGACCTAAAAATATTAGATGTGATCTAATGAACACTGATTCGTGCCAGACCATAAAAAAATATAGATCGTGTCGTGTCGTGCCATAAAATAATACGAATAGTATCGTGTTGTACAACATTTATTGGATAAGCTCGACACGATCTGCCTAGTAAATTCATGGTGTGCTTTATTCAGGTTAGTTTGTTTTTCTTAAATACACTAATCTATTTTTTTATACGAGCTCGAATTCGTGTTCTATATTTTTGCATTTTTATTACACTCGATGAGCTAAAATACTGAAATATATGTGCAATTTCAATTATTTTTATATCTTTTTTTATAATTATTACACACTATAACAAATAATTATACTTATTGTAATTTATTTATTACCATAATTTTAATTGGTAAATAAATATTTATTATTGTCAAAATGTGAAAAGTAAAATCTGATTTTAGGTAAATTGTATAAATTTCCCTAAAACATAGATATAAATCTGTAAAACTCTCTTAATTTGGTATAAATGTAATCGAGCCCATATTTCCCTGTGAACTTAGATCTAGCTTAGCCCATTGTTTTGCTGTGTCGAAAACCATCAGAGATGCATGTAGTCAACTGTAGTTGTCGGTCGTACTATAGACTTAGATAGTCCAACAACATTCCTTTGCTTAGAGTGTCACTCTGTCTGGTCTCTCAGTCTTCCTCTTTATCTCTCCGTGTCTGTAATGGAACAACCAAAATTGCTCTCCAAACCTGGTATGCCACATTAATCAATCTTTCTTCTTTAGAAAAATCCACTTACTCTAACGTTTGTGGGACTTTGTTGTTCTGTTTACAGTTCAGATTATGTATATAGTGTGATATTTCATCTGGGTTTTGGGTATTGTCAAGGAATTGATTAGATCAGATCTGGTAAAATAGCTTAGATTAGATGGATTTTTATTTGAAGAACTTGTTTGATAGATTTCAAGACCAATTTGGTTCAGGTCCAGGACTTGGTCCTGGATTTGGGACATGTCTCATGAAAGTTGAAGGCATTACTCCTAATTATATTAAATCAGTGTTTAAAGCATCCACAGCTCTTTATAGGACTGATCCATGGAAAAGGTTGCGTCCAGTACATCTTTTTGGGGTCATGGTTGGGAAGGATTCAGATTGGTCTGGGAAGAAACAACCTTTTCCATGTCTACAATTCATTGGAGGAGATGGTGGGGATGTTGGTTTTCACATGTTTAGATCTGTAAATGATGCTAGGAAAGTGACTGGTAGAAGAGAAACTATTAGAGTTCCTAATGTAGAGATTTTGAGGGTAAGATATGAACCTGAGTCATTGATGTTCCCTTCAAATCTCAAGATGATTAAAACATTGTCATTAGAAGAATCAGGGACTAATCGATATCCTGTAATTGATGTTGTCTGTTGTTGCACAACATCTGGGTCTCTACAGTTTAGGACTTTAACTCTTGAGGAGCTTAGGTTTGTGTATGCTGTCATGAAAGGCATGACTTTGGTTCATCCTTTGCTTCAGGTTGATAAAGATAGTGGACCAAAGTGGTCAAGGCTAATGAACTTTGAACCATTTATTGAGACAGTTGATGTTCAATGGTCTCAAGAAATGGCTAAAGGTGGCAATGACCTGGTTGCAACGACGATCTCTTACCCGCCCGGTCAGGCTTATGAAGACAAGACTAGCTCTACGGCAAGCTCAACTCCAACCAAATATGCAGAACCACATAAGGAGGATGCTTTTGTTGATGATGTTGAATTGCTTGAGTGGCAGCTTGTAGAAGGGTGCAACTTGTGACCAAAGAGTTTCATGGAGAATCAAAAGGTCATGTGGGGGGAAGTGTTGTTGCTATTCAAATTGCCCTTTTGGCCCCTTTGGGTTGAGTTTGAAGTTGAAGAGAATCCCTCTTGCATCACCTTTTCCACCATAGGTAACAGAGTGAGTGAGGGTGAATCTTGTGAGATGTGTATTAGGAGGAAACCTCCTTTAAATTGTGGAGTTTTAAAGTGGTGAAATTTGATTGATCTCAGTGAATTTCAACATAAAGTAATCTTTAGTGTGTATTTTTTGTTTTCTGTTCATTGAAATGGAATTACCCTTTCCTAATTCATTTTTGTCCAATGATGCTTATAATAATGATTACAAGGTCATAACGAGTTCATTTGCTAATTAGGATTTTTTTCCTTAAACTTTGACATGTACCAAATCATGCCTCTTGAACTTTTAAGGTCGTTAAAAATGTCCCATGAACTATTGAGATTGTTAGATTTAAGAACTTTTGTCTAATTTCATTCAATTTTACTTCTTCAGTGATTGTTTATATACTAAATCATGCTCCCCAGACTTTGATATCTATCAAATTATGACCCTCAAACTTTGACATATACTAAATCATGGCCTCTGGACTTTAATCCATGTTAGATTTTTTTACTAAAATTAGAAAAAAATCCTTAAATCCAACAATCTAAATAGCTCAAGGGGCATTTTCAACGATCTTAAAAGTTCAGGGAACATGATTTGGTACATGTCAAAGTTCAGGGAACAAAAATCCTAATTAAACTTTCTATTAAGTTCTCCCATCTCCTGAATAATAAACCTGATCTGGCATTCCCAATTTCTGAAAGTGAAATTGTTCTAAAAAGATAAGTATCATCAGTAAAAACACAAACTTATACTGACCAAGTAAAATTTAGTCTCATTTGTGATGGTGAAAGGCACCTATACCTCAAGAAAATCTGCATACTTTTCCCAGACGTCAAGCATTTTCTGTCTTGTTATAAAATATTGATTTTTTTTTCCTTTTTCCAACTTACATCAAAAGCGTAGATATCTAATTTCCTTTTTTCAAATGATAATAATGGTAATCAATCTCACTCATAAACCTCAACTTAAGGGCCCACAACCAACTTGACAACTTGTTGGGCCTATAAAAGCCCATCCAACTGCCTCCTCTTCAACCACAAATCAATCATCATCATCAATATTGCTCAATCAAGCAATGGAGCTTCCAGTGATATACTCTGCAACAACTTCTTCAAACCAGTATCTTTTTCCATACAACTTTGTCCCAGAAAACCATGTTAACTGGTCAGAAACTCCAGACTCTCACATTTATTCAGCAGACCTCCCTGGTAATTATCCTTTTCTTCTTCTTTCCTTAAGAGTGATATATGCTTTTTCTAATATGTGTTTGATTGTGGGCAGGTGTAAGAAAAGAGGAGATAAAAGTGGAAGTTGAGGACTCAAGATACCTCATAATTCGAACTGAGGCCATTAATGAGTCAACAGAACCTGCAAGAACCTTCATGAGGAAGTTTAGGCTTCCTGGTAGAGTAGATATTGATGGAATATCAGCTGGATATGAAGATGGAGTTTTGACAGTTACTGTTCCAAGATCTTTCAGTAGAAGGGGTTTCTGTATTGACCCAGCAGATGTGCCTGAACGCCTAGAAACTCTTGCAAGGGCTGCTTAGTTACACTTACATATTGCTTATTATGTTCTTTATTAGGTAATGTAACATATGTATTTTTGCTAATTCTGTTGTTTCCATTAATGGAGTGTTGTAACTAAATAGACCAATATGATTTACATAATTTGATTAACTATCTAACAATTATACTTGCATTTCAAGATATTTAAAATAAAATAGTGTTGATTGGTGGTGGGACCATTTTAATCTGAATGCCTGAGATATTTTTGGAGATGGAATCTGAATCTCCATTCAGTACTCAAGAAGATAAGTTTGTTTTATTGGAGCAGTCTTGGTGGGGACCATGTTATCTAGTTAAAAGTCAAAACAATTCATTGATTGATAATTGAAAAACCCAACTTGATCAATTATCTCAGTTAAAGATCTGCAAATTGCTAAGGCCATTTTGATGATGTTATCTCAGTTAAGTTACTCTCCTTGCAAAATAATATGATATTATACAAGAGGACAATGCTAACCAATTTATACATTATCATTTCAACTAACATACCAATAAAAAGAAATCAAAAACAAATCCTACAATAACAATCTATCTTAAACTACATTCTAAACTTAACTAACTGCAGCATCATTCAGTTTCTGACTAAAAAACATGTAAAAACACTACCTTTCAATCGAACGTGCATGTTCGATTACTAGACCGTGTCCCACAACATAATATACAACAACACCACCACCACCACCATTCATTCTTCATTTAAAGTTGCCATTTTGAGAAGATTAAGTGCCTCTTTTAATCTTCTATCTGTTAGTTCTTTCGTATTCGGTCCTCGAACATTCCTGTTTCAAGGCAGAAGTAATCAGATTTAAGTTTATGATGACATGCTTATTTGAAAGCCTACAGGAATTGAGTAATTGGACCCAAATAAATGTAAACATTAAAGGCACCTCTTCTCCTTAATTGCCTTCCTGTTCCTGGTAAGTTCCTCAACAAGATTGTGTAGCCTTTTCAAGAAGGCGGGTTTCTTACGAATGACTTCAATACCCTTACTAGTTGAGCATACTTTCCTCAATAGTTCAGAAGCAATAAAATATCCTTCCTCTTTGTTTCTGAAAAAGTAAAAGAGATGTTAGACCTTTTTTTTTTCAGAAATGAAAGAAGCCTACAGTTCTCAATTATCAAGGAAACTGACATATTCACCTTAGCATCTCCAACAGAATAGTTTCTATAAATCCATGACAGTCAACTATCACTTCAACCAGATGGGGATAGCGGGCAAGGTTTCTAAGAGTAGAGAGTGCATGCTTTAAAACCTCCTGATCGGGTATGCTTCGACTGACAGATTGAATAAGCTTCAGCAAAGTGTTAATGGCTCCTGCTTCCACAAGCTTCTCACAGCATTTTTGAGAGTACTGTGTAGCCATATCTGCACACAGACACACGATTTAAGAACCTCATATGACAATTGAAAACTACATATGATCAATGACTTATTGGAGTTAGACATAAATGGAACAAAAAGATGTTTCTGTCTCTTTTCTCTTCTCACCTAAAGTTGCACAAGTATGAAGAATGCCACTAATGCTTTTCTTGCTCAACAATTCCGAGAGTGCTGCTATAAGTCTGTTTATGATGCGCATGCCATCATCTACATTTGCGGCTGTATTTTGCATCCTTAAGCGCAAGTCCAGTAGTTGTTCTCTCGAATCTTTTCGTGCAAGGTAACCCTTCCAGTAGGACTGTTATTTAACAAAAGAACATAATCAAACCCATCAGCCTACTTAAACAAGACATGCAAATATGCCTTCATGAACTTGAATTTGCACAACCTATCTAAACAAAGAAACCAGAATATCCGTTCAGAACTGAAGTCATTATTATGCAAAGCAAATGACACGAGTGTAGTAGAGCAAGCATCGTAAGAAAGGAAGATAAAAATGAACATCCTACTTGTATCAGAATGATATGTTGCCTCTCTCTAGTAGCATTCTTCCTAACAATCCAACCACGAACATGTGACTGAATTATTATTGCAGACTTCGTTTTATGTTTATGTGACAAAACACCCCTCCACCATCTTTGTAATTTTAAAACAGAACAAAGAGCTAAGTTTACTTTACAACTCGGATGAGCACTAGGGAGGACTGCATATTTGGAAGAAACACCTACAACAACCAAAAATCGATAATATTCAATTTCAAATAGGGAAACCAACACAAATAAATGAAAGAGAAAAGAAAATTTGAGACAAGTTACCTATGAGCTTCTTCCGAGTTATGTGGCCCCTGACAAAATGTTGAATTTTAGAGATAGCCTGACTTTGACAGTAAAATATCTTCCGGCATTTCAGACCTCGAATAGCACTTTGAATCGTTATTACAGCCCTTCTTAGGGACAAGAAATCTCTTCTTACCAACCATCCTCGACAATGTCTCTGAAATTATTTTAGCAAAGTAGAGACATTACATGTTACAATTATTGCACAGAAAGGGTTAGGCTAACAACATTCAAGATAAAAGTCAATAAGAGCTCCAATGTTACATAAGCATATAAACATAGTTACCTGAATTGTAACAGTGAGATGCCTAAGTCTGTAAGCTTCTCTATGGCAATAAAATACCTTCCTGTATTTCAAACCTCGAATAACACTTTGAATCATCAAAACAGCTTTTCTTTGAGACAAGAAGTTTCTCCTTACCAACCAACCTCGACAGTGTCTCTGAAAATATTTAAGCAAAGTACTGAGACATAACATATTACATCTAATAACTTTATACAGTGAATACATGCACACAAAAAGTTGGGCTAACAACATTCAAGAGTGAAGTCAATAAGAGCTCCAAAGTTACACTAGCAAAGCATAATTACCTGAATTGTAACAATATGCCTACGCCTAAAAGCTTCTCTGTGGCCATAAAATTCCTTACGGCATCTCAAACCTCGAATAGCACTTTGAATCATTAATACAGCCCCTCTCTGGGACAAGAAGTCCCTTCTTGCCAACCATCCTCGACAATGTCTCTGAAATCATTAAGGCATAGAAGAAATATTACATACAACTACTACAATTATAGAGGAGTATAAATACCAAAAACGAGTAATAAAATTTCACACAAAAGGTTAGACCTAACACATTCAAGATTGAAGTCAGTAAGAGCTCCACAACTACACTAGCAAAGCAAAGTTACCTGAATTGTAACAATGATGTGCATAAGCCTACAAGCTTCTCTGTGGCCATAAAATTCCTTACGGCATCTCAAACCTCGAATAGCACTTTGAATCATTAATACAGCCCTTCTCTGGGACAAGAAGTTCCTTCTTGCTAACCAACCTCGGCAATGTCGCTGAAATTATTAAGGCGAAGAAGAAAAATTACACACAACTATTACATTATAGAGGAGTATAAACACCAGAAACGAGGAATACAATTTCACAAAAGGTTAAGCCTCTAACACATTCAAGATTTAAGTCAGTTAGAGCTCCACAACTACACTAGCAAAGCATAGCTACCTGAATTGTAACAATGAAATGCATACGCCTACAAGCTTCTCTGTGGCCATAAAATTCCTTACGGCATCTCAAACCTCGAACAGCACTTTGAATCATTAATACAGCCCTTCTCTGGGACAAGAAGTTCTTTCTTGCCAACCACCCTCGACAATGTCTCTAAAATTATTAAGGCCAAGAAGAAACATTACATACAACTATTACATCATAGAGGAGTATAAATACCAGAAACGAGGAATACAATTTCACATAAAAGGTTAGGCCTAAAACATTCAAGATTGAAGTCAGTTAGAGCTCCACAACTACACTAGCGAAGCAAAGTTACCTGAATTATAACAATGATATGCCTACGCCTACAAGCTTCTTTGTGGCCATAAAATTCCTTGCGGCATCTCAAACCCCGAATAGCACTTTGAATCATTAATACAGCCCTTCTCTGGGACAAGAAGTTCCTTCTTACCAACCAACCTCGACAATGTCTCTAAAATAATTTAAGCAAAGTAGAAACATTACATGTTACAACTATTACTCATACAAAGGGGTATAAGTACTAGAAATGATGAATACAATTGCAAGGTTAGCTAACAACATTCAAGATTGAAGTCAATAAGAGGTACAAAATAATACTAGCAAACCATAGTTACCTGAATTGTAACAATGAGATGTCTCCGTCTACAAGCCTCCCTAAGATAAATCCATCGACGCACAGAAGATTGAATAATAGTTGCTGATTTAATTAAAGTTCTGTTTTGTAGATAAGCCTTCAAACATCTAGACATTCGAAAAGCACTTTGGATTTTCAATATTGCTTGCCTTTGACTTTGAAAACTTCTTCTCAACAACCAACCACGAAAATGACTCTGAATTTGGGTTGCTGCAAAGTGTTGATTTTGGAAAGAGTTGCAAAAATTAGATTCCTCCATAGCAAAGTGAACATTAGCAGCTGAAACCATCTGAAGATCATATGCACCATTCTCTAGGTGTGAATATAAAGGTGTCTCTATTGGAACAGCCCCACGAATGTACCTAGACCTTGCTAACCACCCACGAAGGTATTTTTGAATGATCATGGAAGCATTGACTAGATCAGGATTTGCTACATCACTAATTACAATATCAGGACTATAATGTCTCCGGGCAATCCAACTCCTGGCCACGTGCTGGATAAACAATGCTGACTTCCTTAGCTTGACAAAATGATGCCTGTCCATAATGAATGGGGCATATCTCTTCCAGTATTCAGACTGCTTCCATTTTTCTAATTAACCGAAGAGCGTGAGTTAGTAAGATATTCTGCTTGCGCCTTTCTAATTAACCAAATGGCCTAAGTAAGATGTTTAATGCATACTGTTAATAATGAACCAAATGGAAATGAAAAAGTACCACGCGGAGATTCCTGTACTTGAACAGAAGTAAAACTTATGCATGGTGGTTTATTCCTCGCAATTAACAAAGCCCGAAAAACAATTTGCAAAAGTGAAGCAGCATTTAACATCTTTAAGAAGTTGCGCCGCTGAATCACCCGCCTGAAGTGAGATTGTATGATTTTGGCAGCATTTTCTGTTGGCATTACATAAATTGCTCAGTTGGAAGGAGAAAGATCATAACTTAGGATAGGGACATCAACTCAAATGGAAATAAAAAGGTCAAGATGCCAAATAAGAAAAAGAACAGAACAAAGCTTATAAATATAATAATAAAAGATAAACTGATCCATGACATTGACAAGTAGCCCACAACACAAACACTGAGTCCTGCTTCTTAGCTTACAATTAAAATTATTACCTCTCTGAGAGTTGGTGTTGTCTATGTTTACTGATAAATGCTGAAAAATAGATGCAGCTGGTTTTGCAACAGAAGGATAATTCCTCTCTGTCATATCTTGCCACCAAGCCTGGATGGCTTTAAATTTTCTTGCAGCATCTGTTAGTAGGAAAGCAAAAAGATTAAATAAAGGCTAAGCAGGTTTTAAATAAATATAGAAATTTATGGCCTGTGAAACACAAATAATTTTTTGAAAGTGAATATAAAATCCAAATCAATAAAAAAACCTTGATTGAAAGGGAAATGGTACTTGGCCTAGTGGCTCTTCAAGGAATAAAAAATTTAATAGTAACTACTTGATTGAAACTGTAAAAAAGGTAAGAAAGATACTACATAATAATGAGTTACACTTAAAAAAAAAAAGCCACCAGTTATAAAAAATGATATAACCTTCAGCATTTTGGCCATGAGCATTGTCTTTGGTTTGTACTACTTCAGGACTACACTGCTCCACACAAGAATACCTTCTCCCTGGACTTTGACAGTTACAACCCAAGAGTTTATGAAAATTCAGTTGATCCTGACAATGAAACAATACTTTTAAATATCTTAAGCATGAGACAAAGAAACTGAAATCACAACACTAGCACTTCAGTGTTACCATATTTCTCTTGACAATTAATTGTGATGCTAGGAACACCAATAGGATCACTACACTCTTATCATTACATGCACCATTAAATTCAAGTATGTCGCTGATTTGTAGAACCTGTTGAACAAAACAAATAATAAGTATTATTGAACAATCCAGCATTAATCTACAATATTCACTAAAAGCAACAAGCATTAATTTGTTTCCCAGCTTAACAGAATCACTAGAATGTTGAAAAGAATAGTAAACAGATTCCAGCTACTATAAGAAGCAGGTACAGCTATGGAAAGCTTTCGGTGCATCATTTCCTGACACTAGTTAACTTGTTAGAAACCTCACTAGCTTCAACATAATATGACTTAATTCACCATATGTATTTAATTGATGTGGAGCTTAAACACTTACCTCAGGAAAGTTTCCCAACAAAGTTGTCAATTTCTGCGATAATAAAAAGTTGTGGACTGCATCTGGGTAATCAGCAACTAAAACAATAGACTCTTCTGTATTTGATCTACAAGAATCCTGAAACAAATTACCAAAATAAGTATAGAACAAGGGAAGCTTCAATTGTCTAAGTATAAATAAGGCAAAGACCAATAGAATACAATACAACACCTTTAATGAACATGAGCAAGAAAGTTCCTTGCGACAATAATAATCAAGTAAGCACCATATGGCTTTCCCATCAACTAAAGTTGAAAAATTGTCAATCTTGCAATCATACTTCTGACAAATTGCCTGAAGTCACAATGAACAAAAAGAGTGGTAATGGAAATCTAGTAAACAAAAAAGAGAGGCAAAATTTTGAACTTTTCCTGACAGGAAAAATTTATCAAATGGGAGGAAAGACCAATACCTGAATCCAACTTAATAACAATTCCAAAGGAGTGGTACTGGAAGTGTTCAAGTGTTCCTGTTGGGTAGAAAAATGATAGAGCTGTATCATTCACCACACAATGCAAAAAAAAAATAAAAATAAATAGAAAGCTCATCATTCACAAGTACCATATCAGGTCCACGAATTTTGCAAATTTCCTCAATTAACGCTGCTTTCTTCATCAAAAGAGGAAGCTGCAGGTTTTACAGAAGTGGTAAAAATTAGTTAGGTAATAAACACCTAAATAATACCCAATAATAAATGTAAGCACAGACCTGCAAATGAACAAACATGTTCCAAAGCAAGGAGAGAGTTAACTCCTTATCGCCGTCAGTAACATCATCTACCATAATCTCCACTCCATCATCATCACATAAAGCTACACCGGCCTTCTTAAGATATTGCAGCACAACGCGACAATTTGCCAAAGACTTCTTGCGAGTATCTGATGGAACTACCAATCTCTGCTCACATAATTAAGCTTGAAATTAAAAAACAATAACATTAAAAATAAAAAAATTAATTTGTTTACATTCAGGAAAGAACAAAGGAACAACCGTAAGTATGGAGGAGTCATCCAGCAAGAGCTGAGTAGCTCTACAGAGGCGGACACCATCTTGAAGATCAACAAATAAATCTTTCACTTGAAAATCGTACTCGACAAGAGGATTCTGAAAAACAAAGTACACATATTATTCACAACCATCTAGTTGACCCCATGCCTATGCCCATCATCAATTAGAAATAACTTAATAAATATTAGAAGTCAATGAACAGACCTAAAAATATACTAAGACAAATGCAACTATAAACATTGTTAATGGAAAACCACATACCTGCTGATAAGATACTTTGTACCCTACTATCATCAGATGTGCAAGAACATTACCTTCTCCAAGCATAATATCCGATGACAAAAAATCTAATTTGGAACAGAAAAGAGAGCAATGTCAACCTACAGAGGATAAATTAACATTAATAAAGAAAGAAAAATATTTAAATTTATACATGAGAACCAAATGGTAATTACCATGGATCACCTGACGAGTTGATTTACAAGTAGATTGAGCTGTAAACAATAAAGGGGAACCTCCATCAACTCCATCAATACCATACTCAAGTGACAGGCTGCTCTGACTTTTAGCTCTATCAAGAACAAGAACAAGCAACAAAAATCTCTTCAGTACAACACTTCCTAAAGCTTCATAATACCCTGGCCTGTATACACCCTCAACCATCTTGTTATAAGCATATGATTTTGCTAGATCAGCATGCATAAAGAACTGTTTCTCAATAACCATTCTCAAAAATGCTATTTCTTCATCAAATTTAACATCTCCCTCAGACAACAAAGATTCTCCACCGAGAATAATGTATAAGCCAATACGAAGCCAAATTGGATTGTAACACAAAAGGGTTCTGATGGCTTTATCTCTTAGACCAACATCGGTTACTAAAGGGCAGTGTGCCTTCATTTTCAACCTCCCTTCATCAATATGCTGATTCAAAAAAACAAATATCAATTAAAGGGCATCACATAGTTAACAATACTGAATGTGAATCACATTGTTAGAGAAATGAGAAACCAAACCTTGAACACCCGAGTCATAACATCAAAAATCTCCTTGCAACCGCCCAAGCTTAAATAAACCCGCATTCGCTGCCTCAAATCTTCCAAACTACACACATCTTTCAACGAAGATTGAAGACTCAAACACCCGGAAGTCGAAAACTTCATCCCATTTTCCTTATCCTTGCCCTCCACTGCTCGCCATGACAAATCTCTCTGACGCTTAGGGTTCCGCCACGCAGCGTCAACCCGAACCCCCATGCCCGGATAATTATCTCTCTTCCCTTTAGCCGGGACTTGGTCAATTTGATCTCCATTCCCGCCATTGGTCGACAAATAACAGCCACACGAAGCCGGATTTTCAAACAGAAAATTAAGCCAAACATTGAGGGACTTGGCTAGCGATTTCAGAGAGCGTTCACTCTCAATCTGGGTCTTACGAGAGGATTGTGACTGTTCAAATTCGAGGGCTTTGAGTTTACGAGCGGTCTTGATCCGGTTGGAGGGTGGAGCCAGAGAAGGCCGACTGCGAAAAGACGAGGAAGAACAAGTCCGAGGGGTCTGTTTGGAAGCGGTGAAGAATTGAGTGGAAGGGGAATGGAAGTTGGGTTTGTGAGAAGAAGGACGTTTTGGGGTTTTGAAATTTGAAATGTCTTTGAAAAGCGAAGAGGAAAACATGTAGGGTGATGGAGAAGGACATGGAGGTTGTTCTTCAACTTCCATCTCCATTGTTAAAGACAGAGAGAGAAGGCAACAATATGATATAACAGAACAACGGTAATGCAGAGGCAAGGAACAAAGAGCTTTGTTTAAATTTGAAAATGCGGGAGCCAAGGCGGGACACAGGACACTACACTACTCAGTAATTCCCTTGCTTTATTATGCATATCCAATCCAGTTACTTTACTATTTTTTTCTCAAAATTGGGTAAATACTATTTTGGACCCTCTGTTTTTGTGTTTACAAAAGTTACTAATTGGATCTTGTATTTTGTTAAATGACAAAATGGACCCTGTATTTTCTAAAATAGTACAAATAGGACCCTAAATTGATTTTTTGTCAAAATAAAGTTTAATTATAATTCGATCTAAAAGTGCTATGACAAAACTGTTTGCATTTTTTGTATCTGTTCGTATTAAGCATTGTCTTCAAGTTGGTTGTATTAAAAAAAAAGTTGTCAAAAATTAAGCTCAGGGTCCTATTTTTACTATTTTAGAAAATACAGGGTCCATTTTGTCATTTAACAAAACACAGGGTCCAATCTATAATTTTTGCAAAACACAGGATCCAAAATGGTATTTACCCCCAAAATTTAATATTTTTATAAAATGTTATTTTTGAAGGGAAATTTAAAAAAATATATCTCTAAATTAATTGGAGTTTGTATTTTGTAAAAAATATTAATTAGATCTTAAAATATGCTAAATGACAAAATGGATCTTGTATTTTTCTAAAATGGTACAAATAGGATCTTGAACTGATTTTTCGTCAAAATAAAATTTAATAATAATCTCATCTAGAGGTGTTATGATAGAACTGTTTTGTATCTATTCTTATTAGGAATTGTCTTCAAGTTAGTTATATTAAAAAAAATTGTCAAAAATTAAGCTCAAGGTCCTATTTTTACCATTTTGGAAAATACAGAGTGTATTTTGTCATTTAACAAAATATAAGGTCCAATCGGTAACTTTTGCAAAATACAAGGTCTAAAATAGTATTTACCCATAAATTTTATATTGTGGTATATAATTGTAAAGTTTCCTTATTTTTTCGTACAAGTGTAATTATGTAAAGAAAGCCCATTGTTTAGGCCCAATATAACTAAGCTCTGAGTGGTCCGTTCCAAATGTCTCAACTACAAGTCGTCTCGTCTTTATTAAGTACAATAGCTGGGCCTTAAGGAATAGCTTGTCCTGTCGGGTACAATGTTAACGTTTAATTGGTCCGTGAAAGGCACGCGCATTCTTATTCGTCTGGCTTTGTCATGTATAGCTTCGTCGAACAAAGGCAAGAGCTCACACATATAGCTGTTTTGCTGTTCCTCTTTCAGATTTTGTTCTTCGACTTCTTCATTTCTCTATCGTTTTAACACATTTCTTTCTCTTATACCCAAATCCTGAAGCTTAAAATCCATTTTTATTGTTTGTTTGTTCAAATCCAAACCTAAAGCCTCTGTCTTGTAATCGTCCCTGATCGAAATTTGGGCGAAAATCAATGGCTCAAGCAGTGGAGGAATGGTACAAGCAGATGCCTATCATCACTCGCTCATATCTTACTGCGGCCATCGTTACAACCATTGGTTGCTCCCTCGATGTATGTTTCTTGATCGATTGAATTTTCTTTCTTTGCTTTTTTCGATTCTTTCCCCTTTCTTCGTTTCTAACTCTCCTGCTCAAAATGTTAATCTTGTTTATTTTATTTGTTTTTGTTTTCATCTGATTTATATTGGGTTTTTCTTTAAATTCTCCTCCAATCGGTTTTCTTTTGTTCAATACTATTTAGGAAAAAAAAGATTTAATTTTGGATGTTTATAAGGTTGATAATCGCTTTCCGGGACTCATTCTAAGGATGATTTTTCTGGTGTTGAAATTTGCAGATAATCTCTCCTTACAATTTGTATCTGAATCCTAAACTAGTTGTCAAGCAGTATCAATTCTGGCGCCTCGTCACGAATTTCTTGTACTTTCGCAAAATGGGTATTTGTTTATTCCTTAACATTTTATTATGGAAAAGGTTTATTGTTAATTGGGATTATGTAATAGCACACCTTTGCTAGTCAATTCTCTTCTACAAACTCCTCGCTGTTAGATATCCTTTCACCCAAGCAAAATGGAAATTTATGTAACTCTAGTGAAAGTTAGTGGAATGTGTTTCCTAAAAAAACAGTTTGTGTTGAAGTTAATTAATTGTTGATCATTGTTATTTTTAACATAATTATATTGTGGCATTGCCAGACTTGGATTTTATGTTCCACATGTTCTTTCTTGCTCGATACTGCAAGCTTCTTGAAGAGAACTCCTTCAGGGGAAGAACTGCTGATTTCTTTTACATGCTTTTGTTCGGTGCCTCTGTCTTAACTGGAATTGTTCTTATTGGGGGAATGATACCGTATCTATCAGAGTCCTTCGCAAAAATTATATTCCTTAGCAACTCACTTACCTTTATGATGGTTAGTCATTCCTCTTTTTCCAGAAAATAGGCATATTTTCTTGCATATGATACAGTTGTTTCTGATATGGTTGCATTTTCTGCTTATAGGTTTATGTATGGAGCAAGCAAAATCCTTTTATTCATATGAGTTTCTTGGGCCTCTTTACTTTCACAGCAGCTTACTTACCATGGGTCAGTTAATAGTAATAGTACTCAACTGTTTTAGTTAATTATCTGAATCTGATCTTGTTGACAGTAGTTTTCACTTTCTGTCTTCCAGGTTCTTCTCGGATTTTCTGTTCTTGTTGGAGCCAGTGCTTGGGTTGACATGTTGGTACGTACTCGAATTAGTGTGATACACAATCAGTATAGGAAAAAGGCTAAAAATTTCATGACCTCGATGTTGTATTGTACCTCTTTTTAGCAACTTATTATCTGTTATAGATGTACGAAGCCTAATCCTCATTATTAATCAATGATATTCCCCACACAGCAATGAAAATTCTACTTTACATACCCCAATATAATCTTCAATTTTCTTGTATGTAATATCAACTAATGTGGTTTTATTTCAGGGAATGATTGCTGGTCATGCTTACTACTTTCTTGTAGATGTTTACCCGCAAATGACTGGTCGTTACCCACTAAAGACGCCATCCTTTATCAAAGCACTATTCGCAGATGATGCAGTGGTTGTTGCTCGGCCGGAAAATGTTAGATTTGCAGCACCTGCTGCTGAGGACCTTCACCATGACTAAATAGGCCCTATAGGCAAAAACAAAAAAAAAAACGAATTTGATAGCAGTAATCCACAGCATGGGCCAATTAAGAATGGTAGTTGGCCTTGTAACATAGAAATCTACTCCAATTTTCTAATTGCCTCTTCTTCTTCTACTACTACTTTTTTGTGCATTCTTTATAAATGAGTATTTATCCATTTGTCATCAAAGGTTTTTTTTTTATATTTTTTTGTTCAACTGACAATTGGAAGAAATGAGAAAACAAAAGAAAATGGTGTGATAGAGGTACTCAGTTGTAGTTGTGAATCTGCAGTAGGCTTCGGCCAGTTCACCACTTCGTTGTATTCATAATTATAATCTGTTTAGCATTGCTATGTGGCAGTGCTTTGTGATTGGTTAGGGATATTCGATAAAAATTATTACATTAAATTTTATAAGATTCGATGTTTAATTGTATCAATAGTAATATCCACATGTTAGAGGGTGCTAAGCATGGCTGACTTTTAACATTTCTCTTTTCTTAAATATTAGACCTAAGTCAGTGAATCATGAGGATTCATGCAAATAAGCCAGCCAGTCAATTTCAATTAATGTGTTTTATACAAAGGAGTGTTACTTAAAAAATGTATGTTGAAATATTCGTTATAGTTATAATATTAATTTTGTAAATTTTTAAAAAATTTTGTATAATTTATTTTGTTAAAAACACATTTTTTGAACAAGCACTAAATTGAAATATTAAGAATTCTGTTATTGATACTACAAACTATCAAGAGTTTTTAAAAAATTTACAGGTTTGATAAATGTTTGGTGGTTATTAGAGCATTGCTATTGGGTATCAGTGATGCCTAACATTTTTGATAGGTGATACCCTACGATTGGTTAGTGATATTATTTGAACTTTGTTTTCAGTGTGTTAAATTTTTCCGAATTTTTCAAAATTTTATAGAATGTCTTAAATAACTACAACGTAAAATATCATACAAAAAATTAGACTAAAAATTCTTTTAAATACTTGTTAGGCTAAAATTAGTCTAAGATTCGGGTCATATTTCGGTTAGTTTTCACTCTTTGTTTCTAGTTTTAGGGCTATATTACGCTTGATTCTCTTGTTTCAGGTCCTCGGGCATTTAAAGAAAGTATGTACAAGAATTGAGGCGAAATGGCGAAAGAATCGAGAAGAAAATCCAAAATTTGTGTCGCCGCTGCCTGGGGCCGCGACTAGAATTTGCCGCCGCGACGGACTTGGCAGAGACATCTCCAAGAATTCGACCGCACCCCGCCGCGATCGGGGCTTTGCCGCGACCGGAACAGCAGAGAGAATTTTGAGACTAAATCAACCCGCCGCGGCGGGCTTTGCGCGCGACGACGGCACCCAAAGGACGGGATTTTTGGGCAGTTTCGTAATTTCACGAATTTTAAAGATGAGAATTGGTTTAAATAGTGAGGGTTCGTGAAAATTAGGGATTATTCAGAATTGGAACCCTAGAAACAAAGGAGGAGGCTAGAAGAGCGGCTTGTGGCGACCCGGATCAATTGCTTCAACTAGTTCTTTCTCTTCTCTTTAATTTTTCTATGTTCTTTTCTATTTCAATGTTAATTATGGATTTGATTATGGATGTTTTGAACTAAACTCCTATTTAGGGAGAATGATGAATGTTGTTTAAGTTTTTCCTAGTTAATGATTAATTGTCATTCCTCCATCTTGATTGTGAATACTATTCATATTTGTGTTTAATTTCCATGTGCAAGATTGATCACCTTTTACATGTTTTATGATCTCAATTCGAAATCTGAAAAGTGAGAATTGAGAATGCTAAAATTGGATAGTCTAGGTTTTGATGTGAAACGAAAGTATTTACATAGCCTTTGTGACATTTAGATTATTGCTTAATGCTGATTTCATGTTAGTTTAATTAAGAGATTAATTAGAGAGCATGAGATTTAGAACCTAGAAGATCTGAAAAGAGCTAGGTTAATTCATAATCTGTCATTCACTTCAAGAGAAGGATAGCAATTAGACATAAACATTGGTAACTTAACAACAGGATTCGTCTCCCTATTTTCTTATCTTGATTAATCTTCCTTTGTTATTTTTAATTTTCTAAATCGTCTTATTTAAAGCATTCTTTTGCCAGATAGAATCAATAGTATAATTTAGTAGTAATTAGTCCAATTCCCTGTGGTTCGACCTCACCTGTGTGAGTTTACTACTTGATTGCGTATACTTGCGTAGCAATTAATAAATTGAGCAACAAGTTTTTGGCGCTGTTGCCGGGGAATTGTATAAAGATTGATATTACATAAAATTATACTAACTTCTACTTTGGTTAATTCTTTTTGCTTATTTCTAATCTGTTTCTTTTAGATTAAATTTTGTAATATTATTAAAAATTAAATTTTTTTCTAATTTGGTTTTTCTTTTTAGTTTTAGTATTAATTTTGTTGTTTCAAATTATTATCTTTTAATTACTAATTAGTTTTATTTTTTTTTTAATTTTACTAATGTTGTACTTATGAGTTTGACCTGCAAGGTAAATCCAGATGCTATATCTTGAGGATTTTGCCCAACAACACAATGAATCATTCTATTCTGCTTGGAGGAGATTTAAAGAGCTTGGAGAGAGATGTTATCCCACTTTCTCAAGTGGATGTTTTACGTGGCTCTTTTATAATGGACTTGATGATGAAACAAAAATTTGGGTGGATTATGGAGCAGAGGTTACTGGAGAGCCTTTGTTAAGGAGAGGCCATGAAACAATAAATCTGTTGAATGATATGGCAGATTTTGATTATGATTGGCATTGGAATCCATCACTTCAAGGTTGGAGTCATCAATACCCTCCTTATTATCCAAACTCACCCCAACCAATTGAAGAAGAGGAGGATATACTATCACTTCCAAAAGAGATTAATCGATTGGCGGACATGGTAAAAGCTCTATGTGATAATTTAATGGCGCAGGATTCAAAGAGTTTTAAGGATAATAACTCAAATAACGAAAGTTATGAGAGTTGTTTGAATACAGTAGAAGCACCATCAGATGAATACATAGAAGAGACTGAGCCTAGAATTGAAGAGAAAGAATCCTTTGAAGTGATTGAAAATTTGGATACATTGGATGCTTGCTCAACAAATGATGATCTCAATTTGGTGAATGAAGAAACATCCATCCTCAATGATGAAATTATTGAAGATCAAATCACAGTCAAGGATGTGGATGGTCGTGAGGAAACTGAACAACCAATTGAGAGGTTATTTGAGAAAAGCAAGAAAGAGGTGCCATTGGTGGTAGAAGAATCACTTGTAGTTGTTGATTTGAGGTTGTCAACACCACTATATTATGAACCACCAATGGACCCTTATTTTCCACTAATGCCGCATTCTCCATATTGTATTCTCTTCGAGTTACCAAAGGCTTCTCCCCAAGCACATCATCCAAAGTTTTATGTTGTTGGTGCTGACTTTTGTTCAAACTCATCGCTTGCCAAGCTTGAAGGCGAGTACAACAATAATTTTCAATTTGTCTTGCATGACGCTTATTACGGGCGTCAACCGCTTGTTGATGTGGTGCGCAGGTAAGTATCTCTCAACCACAATTTTATTTTAACACATTGGGGACAATGTCATATTTAGTTTGGGGGGAGAGATTAAAAATTTTATTTTCTGCACTTTAATTTTCTGTGTTAGTTTTTTTTCTATTTTAGTTAAGGATGGCAATAAGCTTGACGATAATTGTATACTGCTGATTAGTGTGATGTGATCTGAAATTGTAAAATAACTGTGTGCTTGATTCTGTTAACTCTTTGGATTAGTTTGGATGCTGAGAAACCTGTGTTTATCTGCAAATACTCAATCTGTGAAAATTGTTATAATTGTTTTACGATGGTTTGTGGTAAGATTGACAGGATAGCTTAAAACTTGCATGTTTATTCTTTTGAGACGAAATCCTTGATAGTGTTCAATTGGAATATGACTTAGGCATTTGTTGGATAGTTTGAGCCTTTCAAGCCTACCGTAATAATGTGTATCCCTAGTTAACCTTTTGAGCCTAAACCTGTTATGTTTTTCACCCATTGATTTGTGAAAAAAAAAAAATTGCAACCACACTATTAATTTTTCTTCACCATGTTATCCATGATATCATAAGTTACATAATTAGTTTGGGGGAGGAGAAACATTTAGTGTGAGGAAATAGTGAGAGGGAGAAAAAACTTGTAAGATTGAGAAGAGGAAAATTGTGTAATTCAATGTCACTGAAAAAAAATGAAATATGAAAAAAAAAACACAATAAAAAGTAAAAATATGTGTGAAAAAAAAAAAGAAGAAAAAATTTCAGTGATGTTGAAAAATAATAGAGATGTCTTCTATCAATCTTGGTAAATTCAGGGAATATTATGAGATCTTAGAAAAAGAAAAGTAAGAAGCTTGTGGGTTCTGTTTGTGTGCTTATGATATCTTGAGCCAAAATTGACTTTTGCCTATCCCTGAATATCTGAGCCATATTATCTAAAGCCTTGAAAAGACCTAATGATTCCAAAGAATAGTGTCAACATTAGTGGAGAAAGGTAAGCATGCAAGCTTATGAGTTATCAGGCTGTGGAACTGTTGGAAAGAGTAAAACTTTTATAACAATGTTTCACATTTGAATAAATTTCTGCAGATATACATAGTGTTATAAACTGAGCATCTAAATTAATTGTTAGAGTTGGTAGAATTGAAATTCTAGTTTGCGCAATGGAAGAGAACAACACATGAGGCAGTAGTATTATGATTATCTGATAGCGTAGTTAGTAGTTAGTGGTTAGTTTTTTTTATCTTACTCGAGGGCGAGTAAGAGTCTAGTTTGGGGGAATTTGTTAGGCTAAAATTAGTCTAAGATTCGGGTCATATTTCGGTTAGTTTTCACTCTTTGTTTCTAGTTTTAGGGCTATATTACGCTTGATTCTCTTGTTTCAGGTCCTCGGGCATTTAAAGAAAGTATGTACAAGAATTGAGGCGAAATGGCGAAAGAATCGAGAAGAAAATCCAAAATTTGTGTCGCTGCCAGGTTCCTGGGCCGCGACTAGGAATTTGCCGGCCGCGACGGGACTTGGCAGAGACATCTCCAAGAATTCGACCGCACCCCGCCGCGATCGGGGCTTTGCACGCGCCGCGACCGGAACAGCAGAGAATTTTGAGACTAAACTCGTTAACCTGGCCGCGATCGGGGCTTTGCCGATCGCGACGGCACCCAAAGGACGGGATTTTTGGGCGCTCGTAATTTCACGAATTTTAAAGATGAGAATTGGTTTAAATAGTGAGGGTTCGTGAAAATTAGGGATTATTCGTAATTGGAACCCTGTAAACAAAGGAGGAGGCTAGAAGAGCGGCTTGTGGCGACCCGGATCAATTGCTTCAACTAGTTCTTTCTCTTCTCTTTAATTTTTCTATGTTCTTTTCTATTTCAATGTTAATTATGGATTTGATTATGGATGTTTTGAACTAAACTCCTATTTAGGGAGAATGATGAATGTTGTTTAAGTTTTTCCTAGTTAATGATTAATTGTCATTCCTCCATCTTGATTGTGAATACTATTCATATTTGTGTTTAATTTCCATGTGCAAGATTGATCACCTTTTACATGTTTTATGATCTCAATTCGAAATCTGAAAAGTGAGAATTGAGAATGCTAAAATTGGATAGTCTAGGTTTTGATGTGAAACGAAAGTATTTACATAGCCTTTGTGACATTTAGATTATTGCTTAATGCTGATTTCATGTTAGTTTAATTAAGAGATTAATTAGAGAGCATGAGATTTAGAACCTAGAAGATCTGAAAAGAGCTAGGTTAATTCATAATCTGTCATTCACTTCAAGAGAAGGATAGCAATTAGACATAAACATTGGTAACTTAACAACAGGATTCGTCTCCCTATTTTCTTATCTTGATTAATCTTCCTTTGTTATTTTTAATTTTCTAAATCGTCTTATTTAAAGCATTCTTTTGCCAGATAGAATCAATAGTATAATTTAGTAGTAATTAGTCCAATTCCCTGTGGTTCGACCTCACCTGTGTGAGTTTACTACTTGATTGCGTATACTTGCGTAGCAATTAATAAATTGAGCAACAAGTTTTTGGCGCTGTTGCCGGGGAATTGTATAAAGATTGATATTACATAAAATTATACTAACTTCTACTTTGGTTAATTCTTTTTGCTTATTTCTAATCTGTTTCTTTTAGATTAAATTTTGTAATATTATTAAAAATTAAATTTTTTTCTAATTTGGTTTTTCTTTTTAGTTTTAGTATTAATTTTGTTGTTTCAAATTATTATCTTTTAATTACTAATTAGTTTTATTTTTTTTTTAATTTTACTAATGTTGTACTTATGAGTTTGACCTGCAAGGTAAATCCAGATGCTATATCTTGAGGATTTTGCCCAACAACACAATGAATCATTCTATTCTGCTTGGAGGAGATTTAAAGAGCTTGGAGAGAGATGTTATCCCACTTTCTCAAGTGGATGTTTTACGTGGCTCTTTTATAATGGACTTGATGATGAAACAAAAATTTGGGTGGATTATGGAGCAGAGGTTACTGGAGAGCCTTTGTTAAGGAGAGGCCATGAAACAATAAATCTGTTGAATGATATGGCAGATTTTGATTATGATTGGCATTGGAATCCATCACTTCAAGGTTGGAGTCATCAATACCCTCCTTATTATCCAAACCCACCCCAACCAATTGAAGAAGAGGAGGATATACTATCACTTCCAAAAGAGATTAATCGATTGGCGGACATGGTAAAAGCTCTATGTGATAATTTAATGGCGCAGGATTCAAAGAGTTTTAAGGATAATAACTCAAATAACGAAAGTTATGAGAGTTGTTTGAATACAGTAGAAGCACCATCAGATGAATACATAGAAGAGACTGAGCCTAGAATTGAAGAGAAAGAATCCTTTGAAGTGATTGAAAATTTGGATACATTGGATGCTTGCTCAACAAATGATGATCTCAATTTGGTGAATGAAGAAACATCCATCCTCAATGATGAAATTATTGAAGATCAAATCACAGTCAAGGATGTGGATGGTCGTGAGGAAACTGAACAACCAATTGAGAGGTTATTTGAGAAAAGCAAGAAAGAGGTGCCATTGGTGGTAGAAGAATCACTTGTAGTTGTTGATTTGAGGTTGTCAACACCACTATATTATGAACCACCAATGGACCCTTATTTTCCACTAATGCCGCATTCTCCATATTGTATTCTCTTCGAGTTACCAAAGGCTTCTCCCCAAGCACATCATCCAAAGTTTTATGTTGTTGGTGCTGACTTTTGTTCAAACTCATCGCTTGCCAAGCTTGAAGGCGAGTACAACAATAATTTTCAATTTGTCTTGCATGACGCTTATTACGGGCGTCAACCGCTTGTTGATGTGGTGCGCAGGTAAGTATCTCTCAACCACAATTTTATTTTAACACATTGGGGACAATGTCATATTTAGTTTGGGGGGAGAGATTAAAAATTTTATTTTCTGCACTTTAATTTTCTGTGTTAGTTTTTTTTCTATTTTAGTTAAGGATGGCAATAAGCTTGACGATAATTGTATACTGCTGATTAGTGTGATGTGATCTGAAATTGTAAAATAACTGTGTGCTTGATTCTGTTAACTCTTTGGATTAGTTTGGATGCTGAGAAACCTGTGTTTATCTGCAAATACTCAATCTGTGAAAATTGTTATAATTGTTTTACGATGGTTTGTGGTAAGATTGACAGGATAGCTTAAAACTTGCATGTTTATTCTTTTGAGACGAAATCCTTGATAGTGTTCAATTGGAATATGACTTAGGCATTTGTTGGATAGTTTGAGCCTTTCAAGCCTACCGTAATAATGTGTATCCCTAGTTAACCTTTTGAGCCTAAACCTGTTATGTTTTTCACCCATTGATTTGTGAAAAAAAAAAAAATTGCAACCACACTATTAATTTTTCTTCACCATGTTATCCATGATATCATAAGTTACATAATTAGTTTGGGGGAGGAGAAACATTTAGTGTGAGGAAATAGTGAGAGGGAGAAAAAACTTGTAAGATTGAGAAGAGGAAAATTGTGTAATTCAATGTCACTGAAAAAAAATGAAATATGAAAAAAAAAACACAATAAAAAGTAAAAATATGTGTGAAAAAAAAAAAGAAGAAAAAATTTCAGTGATGTTGAAAAATAATAGAGATGTCTTCTATCAATCTTGGTAAATTCAGGGAATATTATGAGATCTTAGAAAAAGAAAAGTAAGAAGCTTGTGGGTTCTGTTTGTGTGCTTATGATATCTTGAGCCAAAATTGACTTTTGCCTATCCCTGAATATCTGAGCCATATTATCTAAAGCCTTGAAAAGACCTAATGATTCCAAAGAATAGTGTCAACATTAGTGGAGAAAGGTAAGCATGCAAGCTTATGAGTTATCAGGCTGTGGAACTGTTGGAAAGAGTAAAACTTTTATAACAATGTTTCACATTTGAATAAATTTCTGCAGATATACATAGTGTTATAAACTGAGCATCTAAATTAATTGTTAGAGTTGGTAGAATTGAAATTCTAGTTTGCGCAATGGAAGAGAACAACACATGAGGCAGTAGTATTATGATTATCTGATAGCGTAGTTAGTAGTTAGTGGTTAGTTTTTTTTATCTTACTCGAGGGCGAGTAAGAGTCTAGTTTGGGGGAATTTGTTAGGCTAAAATTAGTCTAAGATTCGGGTCATATTTCGGTTAGTTTTCACTCTTTGTTTCTAGTTTTAGGGCTATATTACGCTTGATTCTCTTGTTTCAGGTCCTCGGGCATTTAAAGAAAGTATGTACAAGAATTGAGGCGAAATGGCGAAAGAATCGAGAAGAAAATCCAAAATTTGTGTCGCTGCTGCCTGGGGCCGCGACTAGGAATTTGCCAGTCGCGACGGGACTTGGCAGAGACATCTCCAAGAATTCGAACTGCACCCCAGTCGCGACTGGGGCTTTGCCAGTCGCGACTGGAACAGGCAGAGAGAATTTTGAGACTAAACTGCTTAACCCAGTCGCGACTGGGGCTTTGCCAGTCGCGACGGGCACCCAGTGACGGGATTTTTGGGCAGTTTCGTAATTTCACGAATTTTAAAGATGAGAATTGGTTTAAATAGTGAGGGTTCGTGAAAATTAGGGATTATTCAGAATTGGAACCCTAGAAACAAAGGAGGAGGCTAGAAGAGCGGCTTGTGGCGACCCGGATCAATTGCTTCAACTAGTTCTTTCTCTTCTCTTTAATTTTTCTATGTTCTTTTCTATTTCAATGTTAATTATGGATTTGATTATGGATGTTTTGAACTAAACTCCTATTTAGGGAGAATGATGAATGTTGTTTAAGTTTTTCCTAGTTAATGATTAATTGTCATTCCTCCATCTTGATTGTGAATACTATTCATATTTGTGTTTAATTTCCATGTGCAAGATTGATCACCTTTTACATGTTTTATGATCTCAATTCGAAATCTGAAAAGTGAGAATTGAGAATGCTAAAATTGGATAGTCTAGGTTTTGATGTGAAACGAAAGTATTTACATAGCCTTTGTGACATTTAGATTATTGCTTAATGCTGATTTCATGTTAGTTTAATTAAGAGATTAATTAGAGAGCATGAGATTTAGAACCTAGAAGATCTGAAAAGAGCTAGGTTAATTCATAATCTGTCATTCACTTCAAGAGAAGGATAGCAATTAGACATAAACATTGGTAACTTAACAACAGGATTCGTCTCCCTATTTTCTTATCTTGATTAATCTTCCTTTGTTATTTTTAATTTTCTAAATCGTCTTATTTAAAGCATTCTTTTGCCAGATAGAATCAATAGTATAATTTAGTAGTAATTAGTCCAATTCCCTGTGGTTCGACCTCACCTGTGTGAGTTTACTACTTGATTGCGTATACTTGCGTAGCAATTAATAAATTGAGCAACAATACTAAAACTGATTGGGGTGCATTGGTAAGCATCCAATAATAAATTACTAATATCAATGCTCCCTATATATTATCTGGTCCTAGTCTTCAAGTTCATATAGAAATATAACTTATTGTTGAAATGGAGAAATTATGAAGGTTGGTTTGGAACATTGAGTTACACAGTTTGGAACGTGTGAAATGACAGCATTTATGAAATGCAGTATTATTTGCAAGCTTGAATAAATAATAATCTATCCTCATCTTTTACAATTTAGTTCCAGTTTTGATAATATGTTATTGTTAATGGTTTTTCTTATGGTTTGGGTTTTCTTGTTTCGTTGTTTTTGTTAAGAGTTTGTAAACAGTTTCATCTTTTATATAAATATTTGTTATTTGTCGTCAGTGGTAGTTGTTTTTATTGCAATAGTACCTTATTCTTGCCTAAAACTTTGTTTTACAAATTTCATCCTCTAGTTGATGTTTACAGTTTAAATTCTTTAGAGCTTATTCATAATTTTAAATCTTTTAGAACTACATAGTTGGTAATGTAGTTCTACATTTATAGATTTTGTTATTGAACTATTTTAACCCCATGTGAGATTTGAGAGTGCTATAAGAACAAATATTTACAATAGAAAAGCCTAAAGAGGCTTAGTACATATTATGTATTATATCAATCGATGGGTTTTAAGAAAGACTCGAGATGGACAGAAAAGTCACCTAGTTTACAGGAAAATTTCATTTTGTAACACGTTCAAAAATACACTGCTTACTGTTAATATAATCCTTAATCGAATCAAATAAACAAATATCATTCTCACTCTCGCAAGCTGTGCATTAAACTTCTCAGAAAACTTTTCTGGCAAAGCGAGTCATACCCGAATACGACACCTCATTTCTCAAACCTGTCTATTGCTTCTCTTAGAAAGTTTTCAACTCCCACACCAAAACAAAAAATGATATTCGGGGGAGCATGAATAAGGTTCAGAACAGAAGTTGATACACTTGCCTACTGGATTGAGTGATACTGTGCTGACACTCGCTTCGGGGGCAATTTACGCAAGATGTAAAGGACTAGAGCTGAAGGGAAGATCTCAACCAGCTGTTATTGGATCAATCAGACATTTCCAATGTTCAGTTAGGACAAAACAACATGATTAGATTTTTTATAAACAGCTGAAAAACATGTGGTAACATTCCAAGGTTGGGAGAAAATATACCACGTAGTAGATCAAATTCAAAACTGGATGATCCAAAACATCAAGTGAGGCATCAACATCAAAGGCAGACAATACAACCTAAAATTTAGAATCAAGTCAAAAATAATAATTATGTAATCCTATGCATCATTGGAAAAGGCAGCACCGCCCAAGGACGCAAACAAACAAAAGTAACAATGACAAGAAAGTCACAGACAAAATGTTTCGTTTTTTAGTAATGAATGCAGATAACAGTATAATCATTACCACAACACATCTTATGAGGAAGCAGGTGAAACATATGGCTGTGACAGAACCGACCTGTGACATTAAGCAAAAACCTTATGAGGAAATAGCAAGCAACCACGCCCAAAAAAATGTCAGTTAAATAGTAAAGGGAAGGCACAAACCTCGTGAAGCTTCTTTCTTCTCCCTTTGGATTCTATGGGGAAGCGTCTTAACATGAAAAATAATCTGGAGGTGATGTACAATAAGCGGTGAGAAGATGAAGAGACGCACAAAATAAACAATTGTGAAATCTAATGAAGAACACTCACCTTCCTCCATAAAGCAAGAACCCTAATGCAGCTAAAAAGGATATAACTGGATGAAGAGAAAGAAAGAAAGAAAAAAGTCAGATACCAACAATGGGTATAATAATGTTCTTACTAATTAATGGAAATGTGAAATCTCAATACCAGGAATGTAATTTCTGAAATTAATTCACAAATAAATAGATTCAATTTCTGACCTGCAATAAAAATCTTTCCCACAAATTCCACAGTACTGTTGTCATTAAACCAGATGATTATCCAAATGCCCACCTGGAGTTTGCCTTCATTTAGATATGATTCTAGAGTAATAAGGTAAAAAGATGTTTCTAAACAGCGGAAGAAAAACTTTAGTTTGTGGTTGGAAAGAGGATCGGTGTGTGAACAGCTCAGCTATAATATTGAGCTAATTGCAAACTCTACAATCCACACACACAAAAAAAATAAGATTCAATAATAAACTACCACAAAGGGACATCCCAGAAAGGTTCCATCAGCGGTTGTTTGGGCAACCACATTTTTTTTTACTCTTCTTCCAGCCACAAGGATTAACAAACATATATATACCAGTCATCTTATAAAACTGCTAGCACTATCAGAGAATTCTTAGTTTCCCCCATTATCCTTCATCTCTTTTTTATTCATTAAAGAACATGAAGATAAAGCATGTCATTTACAAGGATAAAGAAATATGCGATCAAAAGAAATTAGTATGTACGAGGGAGCCAGCTGTTGTATGTATAATTTCGGATGACATGGACAACTTGTATTATAACCTTCAAACCTTGCCTCTCATAATCTCCAAAAACCATTTGAAAATGCTATCTAATGTACTAATGGATAATTGAAAACAGTATATACTTAAAGAACAAATTTAAATGAAGAACCAAAGAACCAACTAATTACTAAATTAATAAAAATTATGCATTCTGAAAGAACATAGAGATGGAACTGACCTGTATAACATACATCAAACAATTGACTGCAACATAAAAAATCCTGAGCTTATCTGTTGGTAAACTTCTTGCCTGTTCGTTGGTTGGAATACAAAGGAAAATAAAAACATTAGTTATATATCACCAGGACTCAGGCTTCACACATGACAAAATGACAATTAACACCTTCACTATCAACACACAAGTAAGGAATAAAGAGCTTAGAACATGCACTTGCCTGGTGATATATCTCTGCCCAAAACAGGACAAGAAGAGTGTAAGTAGTGAAGAAGAGCAGTCCCGGAAGATCCAATACCACCAACGTTAGCACCTGATTTGAGATACAGCTACTATACTTAGTATATTCATCATGAAAGGCAATTTTATTTCTCCATTAATGTTAGACATAAAGTAGCAAAATTCATTTCTTGAGTACAGATTGTAGTTTTGCTTAAAAATATAAAAAAAACCAAGAGAAATGATTAATTTATAGCAGTCAAGATTGTTAATGATGCTAGAGCAAAGAAAAAAGTTAATTTGGCGATGTACACTAACTCAATATATTCTAATGACAGTTAAATCTAAGGAAGCATGTGATAAAGCACGGCAAAGAGAAAGGTAGCGTATTCTGAAATGCCCTTCTTTTGTAAAGTAGAGAAAAAATAGATTGACTTATTACTTACTTTGCAAAAGCAACTAATCATTTCTACAGAATGAAATGACTAACCTTTGGATGCAAAAGAAATACTTGCTTGTGAAATCCAAACACAATTGCACGTACTGCCCCCAACACCGAAAATAAAAAAAAGAGTAATCCAACAATTAGATGACATAAATTGAAAAAACTGAAAATTATTTTAGAAAGGCTGCAACACTAACCTCCATTAACAATGAAATTCATAAGATGGAAAACCTTCTGGGTTGTCCAACCATATTCAGGCACTCTCAATTCAATCCTTATCAATTGAACCTGCACACCATAAGCACAGATCTTCAGCCACAATTTTCTTCTTCTTCTTGTGAGAACAAAATTATTATAGCAACATATATTACTAGTAATTAGCCCCAATACTTTCAAACTTTCTATAAAAGTTTCATTTTTAACTATTTATTTTTTAAATGAACAAGTAACTAGCTTTGTTATACTAAACAGAAGTTGACGAGTGCAGATTCTAAAACACCCTAATCGCGCGCTAAAACTGAGTGATTACAGTGTTTTTTTTTTTTTGAAAAATTATACAAATAGAAAAGAACTAAGGGGAGACTTTCCAAGCTTACCACTTTCACAACTGGGATCCAAAATTAATAATGAGCTAATAATACAGAGCAGGAAAGTGAACTATAGAGCTATTTTACCAAACACACAAGTGAAAATTCTAGAGAGAGAGAGAGAGTGACCAGAGCAACGGTGGAAACTAGCGCATAAGCAGCGCAGAGAAAGTAGAAGATGCCGTCTTGCCACTGAACCGATTCATTGATCTCATCCCACCAATTGAGAGCTTCAATAGACGTGGTGAAGCTCAGCACCATTCTCCTCATTTTCACGGCTACAGCTTCACACAAGAACAAAAATTTCGAAGAATCGAGAAAGAATGCTCAACCCAAACACACCTCAATCAAAACACGACTCCTCCTCTCTCATCCAGAGCAGAGAGAGAGAGAGAAAGAGTATAGCTCTACCAGACGGTCCAGAGTGATGGAGGGTACAAAGAGAGAGATGGGTGTTTGTTTCTGGATGAGATTTGGGGTTATTTGTTTCGTTTGGTCATTCCCACCTAAGCTTCTACGGACAGTGTGCCTTGGTTGGTGTCATTTCTCCCTTGTCATTTACAATTACATATATCCCTTCTCTCTCTCTCTCTCTCTCTCTCGCTCTCTCTCTCTCATTTAATTATAATCCAATCACTTCTTTCAGTTTCTCTCTCTTAAAAATTAAATTAAATTAAAAAGTCTAATTATTATAGATATTGTCATTAACTTGGAATTATTTAGCAAATTTTTTAAAAGTGACTAAATTAAATTATCTAAATGGATTTTAAAGAGAGCCGACTTTTTAAAGTGAGGATTAGAAAAATGAATATAAAAAATTAGGATTTGTAGTATTACAAATTATTTTTTGGCTGAGAGTTGATGGCACGTTTACTATACAGTAATCAGAATCGGAATAAATTAATGGAGAAATGTAACAGAATAAATGAAAAATAATCGGAATCAATATTTGTAATATGTTGTTTACTAAAATTTTTTAGAAATAGAATAGTTGTGATTTATTTTGTTAACTTTATTAGGAAACGTAATTGTTAGGCTAAAATTAGTCTAAGTTTCGGGTCATATTTTCGGTTAGTTTTCACTCTTTGTTTCTAGTTTTAGGGCTATATTACGCTTGATTCTTTTGTTTCAGGTCCTTGGGTGTTTAAAGAAAGTATGTACAAGAATTGAGGAAAAGTGGTGAAAGAATCGAGAAGAAAAACCAAAGTTTCAGGAGCCGTCGCTCGTTCCAAGCCGTGACGGAACATGCCGCCGCGGCTGGGAACATGCCGCCGCGGCGGGAACATGCCGTCGCGGCGGGAACATGCCGATCGCGACGGAACCGGCGAGAGGATCTCGAAGTTTCTAAGTTTAACCCCGTCGCGACGGGGCTTCGCCGATCGCGACGGGGACCCCCGTGACGGGATTTTTGGGCAGTTTCGTAATTTCACGAATTTTAAAGATGAGAATTGGTTTAAATAGTGAGGGTTCGTGAAAATTAGGGATTTTTTCAGAATTGGAACCCTAGAAACAAAGAAGGAGGCTAGAAGAGCGGCTTGTGGCGACCCGGATCAATTGCTTCAACTAGTTCTTTCTCGTCTCTTTAATTTTTCTATGTTCTTTTCTATTTCAATGTTAATTATGGATTTGATTATGGATGTTTTGAACTAAACTCCTATTTAGGGAGAATGATGAATGTTGTTTAAGTTTTTCCTAGTTAATGATTAATTGTCATTCCTCCATCTTGATTGTGAATACTATTCATATTTGTGTTTAATTTCCATGTGCAAGATTGATCACCTTTTACATGTTTTATGATCTCAATTCAAAAATGCGAAAAGTGAGAATTGAGAATGCTAAAATTGGATAGTCTAGGTTTTGATGTGAAACGAAAGTATTTACATAGCCTTTGTGACATTTAGATTATTGCTTAATGCTGATTTCATGTTGGTTTAATTAAGAGATTAATTAGAGAGCATGAGATTTAGAACCTAGAAGATTTGAAAAGAGCTAGGTTAATTCATAATCTGTCATTCACTTCAAGAGAAGGATAGCATTTAAACATTAACATTGGTAACTTAACAACAGGATTCGTCTCCCTATTTTCTTATCTTGATTAATCTTCCTTTTGTTAGTTTTAATTTTCTGAATTGTTTTATTTAATTCATAAAAAGTATTCTTTTACCAGATAGAATCAATAGTATAATTTAGTAGTAATTAGTCCAATTCCATGTGGTTCGACCTCACCTGTGTGAGTGTACTACCTGATTGCGTATACTTGCGTAGTGATTATAAATTTAACAACAAGTTTTTGGCGCCGTTGCCGGGGAATTGTATAAAGATTGATATTACATAAAATTATACTAACTTCTACTTTGGTTAATTCTTTTTGCTTATTTCTAATCTGTTTCTTTTAGATTAAATTTTGTAATATTATTAAAAATTAAATTTTGTCCTAATTTGGTTTTTCTTTTTAGTTTTAGTATTAATTTTGTTGTTTCAAATTTTTATCTTTTAATTACTAATTTAGTTTTATTGTTTTTTTTATTTTACTAATGTTGTACTTATGAGTTTGACCTGCAAGATAAATCCAGATGCTATATCTTGAGGATTTTGCTCAACAACACAATGAACCATTCTATTCTGCTTGGAGGAGATTTAAAGAGCTTGGAGAGAGATGTTATCCCACTTTTTCAAGTGGATGTTTTACGTGGCTCTTTTATAATGGACTTGATGATGAAACAAAAATTTGGGTGGATTATGGAGCAGAGGTTACTGGAGAGCCTTTGTTAAGGAGAGGCCATGAAACAATAAATCTGTTGAATGATATGTCAGATTTTGATTATGATTGGCATTGGAATCCATCACTTCAAGGTTGGAGTCATCAATACCCTCCTTATTGTCCAAACTCACCCCAACCAATTGCAGAAGAGGAGGATCTACTATCACTTCCAAAAGAGATTAATCGCTTGGCGGACATGGTAAAAGCTCTATGTGATAATTTAATGGCGCAGGATTCAGGGAGTTTTAAGGATAATAACTCAAATAACAAAAGTTATGAGAGTAGTTTGAATATAGTAGAAGCACCATCAGATGAATACATAGAAGAGACTGAGCCTAGAATTGAAGAGAAAGAATCCTTTGAAGTGGTTGAAAATTTGGATACATTGGAAGCTTGCTCAACAAATGATGAACTCAATTTGGTGAATGAAGAAACATCCATCCTCAATGATGAAATTATTGAAGATCAAATCACAGTCAAGGATGTGGATGGTCATGAGGAAACTGAACAGCCAATTGAGAGGTTATTTGAGAAAAGCAAGAAAGAGGTGCCATTGGTGGTAGAAGAATCACTTGTAGTTGTTGATTTGAGGTTGTCAACACCACTATATTATGAACCACCAATGGACCCTTATTTTCCACTAATGTCGCATTCTCCATATTGTATTCTCTTCGAGTTACCAAAGGCTTCTCCCCAAGCACATCATCCAAAGTCTTATGTTGTTGGTGCTGACTTTTGTTCAAACTCATCGCTTGCCAAGCTTGAAGGCAAGTATAACAATACTTTTCAAGTTTTCTTGCATGACGCTTATTACGGGCGTCAACCGCTTGTTGATGTGGCGCGCAGGTAAGTATCTCTCAACCACAATTTTATTTTAACACATTGGGGACAATGTCATATTTAGTTTGGGGGGAGAGATTTAAAAATTTTATTTTCTGCACTTTAATTTTCTGTGTTAGTTTTTTTTTCTGTTTTAGTTAAGGATGGCAATAAGCTAAAAGATAATTGTGTGCTGCTGATTAGTGTGACGTGATCTGAAATTGTAAAATAACTGTGTGCTTGATTCTGTTAACTCTTTGGATTAGTTTGGATGCTTAGAAACCTGTGTTTATCTACAAATACTCAATCTGTGAAAATTGTTATAATTGTTTTACTATAGTTTGTGGTAAGATTGACAGGATAGCTTAGAACTTGCATGTTTACTCTTTTGAGACGAAATCATTGATAGTGTTCAATTGGAATATGACTTAGGCATTTGTTGGATAGTTTGAGCCTTTCAAGCCTACCGTAATAATGTGTATCCCTAGTTAACCTTTTGAGCCTAATCCCCTTAAGTTTTTCACCCATCGATTTAAAAAAAAAAATTGCAACCACACTATTAATTTTTCTTCACCATTTTATCCATGATATCATAAGCTACATAATTAGTTTGGGGGAGGATAAACATTTAGTGTGAGGAAATAGTGAGAGGGAGAAAAACTTGTAAGATTGAGAAGAAAAAAAAAATTGTGTAATTCAATGTCACTGAAAAAAAATGGAATATGATGAAAAAAAAAACACAATAAAAAGTAAAAATATGTGTGAAAAAAAAAAGAGAATTTTTTTTTCAGTGATGTTGAAAAATAATAGAGATGTCTTCTATCAATCTTGGTAAATTCGGGAATATTATGGGATCTTAGAAAAAAGAAAAGTAAGAAGCTTGTGGGTTCTGTTTGTGTGCTTATGATATCTTGAGCCAAAATTGTCTTTTGCCTATCCCTGAATATCTGAGCCATATTACCCAAAGCCTTGAAAAGACCTAATGATTCCAAAGAATACTGTCAACATTAGTGGAGAAAGGTAAGCATGCAAGCTTATGAATTATCGGGCTGTGGAACTGTTGGAAAGAGTAAAACTTTTATAGCAATGTTTCACATTTGAATAAATTTTTGCAGTTGTACATAGTGTTATAAATTGAGCATCTGAGTTAATTGTTAGAGTTAGTAGGATCGAAATTCTAGTTTATGCAAGGAAGAAAACAGAGCATGAGTCAGCAGCATAGTGATTATCTGACAGCGTAGTTAGTTTTTTTCCCTTACTCGGGGGCGAGTAAGAATCTAGTTTGGGGGAATTTGTTAGGCTAAAATTAGTCTAAGTTTCGGGTCATATTTTCGGTTAGTTTTCACTCTTTGTTTCTAGTTTTAGGGCTATATTACGCTTGATTCTTTTGTTTCAGGTCCTTGGGTGTTTAAAGAAAGTATGTACAAGAATTGAGGAAAAGTGGTGAAAGAATCGAGAAGAAAAACCAAAGTTGTGCCGTGCCCTCGTTCCTGGGCCGTGATCGGAACATGCGCGGCCGCGATCGGGAACATGCCGATCGCGGCCCCGGGAACATGCCGATCGCGACGGGAACTGGCAGAGAGGATCTCGAAGTTTCTAAGTTTAACCCCGTCGCGACGGGGGCTTTGCCAGTCGCGACGGGGACCCCAGTGACGGGATTTTTGGGCAGTTTCGTAATTTCACGAATTTTAAAGATGAGAATTGGTTTAAATAGTGAGGGTTCGTGAAAATTAGGGATTTTTTCAGAATTGGAACCCTAGAAACAAAGAAGGAGGCTAGAAGAGCGGCTTGTGGCGACCCGGATCAATTGCTTCAACTAGTTCTTTCTCTTCTCTTTAATTTTTCTATGTTCTTTTCTATTTCAATGTTAATTATGGATTTGATTATGGATGTTTTGAACTAAACTCCTATTTAGGGAGAATGATGAATGTTGTTTAAGTTTTTCCTAGTTAATGATTAATTGCCATTCCTCCATCTCTCGATTGCGTGAATACTATTCATATTTGTGTTTAATTTCCATGTGCAAGATTGATCACCTTTTACATGTTTTATGATCTCAATTCAAAATCTGAAAAGTGAGAATTGAGAATGCTAAAATTGGATAGTCTAGGTTTTGATGTGAAACGAAAGTATTTACATAGCCTTTGTGACATTTAGATTATTGCTTAATGCTGATTTCATGTTGGTTTAATTAAGAGATTAATTAGAGAGCATGAGATTTAGAACCTAGAAGATCTGAAAAGAGCTAGGTTAATTCATAATCTGTCATTCACTTCAAGAGAAGGATAGCATTTAAACATTAACATTGGTAACTTAACAACAGGATTCGTCTCCCTATTTTCTTATCTTGATTAATCTTCCTTTTGTTAGTTTTAATTTTCTGAATTGTTTTATTTAATTCATAAAAAGTATTCTTTTACCAGATAGAATCAATAGTATAATTTAGTAGTAATTAGTCCAATTCCATGTGGTTCGACCTCACCTGTGTGAGTGTACTACCTGATTGCGTATACTTGCGTAGTGATTATAAATTTAACAACAGTAATCGGAATGCTTAAATTGACTAAATTGCCCTTTTGAGTTATATGGTAGTTATTTTGCAAGACATATTTTAAAGGACAAAATTGTCATTATATATTTAATATTAAAAAATAAAATAAAAATAATAAAAATCCATTACCCTTAATGGCATTCCTTACAAAATTGGTGGGGGAAGTTCTCCCTTTCTTTTCTCTCATATTTAATCAACTTCTCCATTTCCTAATTTTAATAATGCAAGTAAATAAATGTAAGAGAATGATTACCTTACTATTGATTCCCATTACTTATTAGTAAACATGCCATGAGAGAGATGTGTAATAAACTTACTTTACTGCTTGATCTTACTATTGTCACGCCTGCATGATATTTAATAGTATAAAGTATATGTATTCTCTTTTATTTTATAACTTGAAATTTATTTATGAGAAATGTTAAAGAGCATGTCTAGCATCTTCCTGTGTGTTAGTATCACTATTAGTTTAACTAAGTATCGAGTCCTACATAGTTTAATATAATAAATTTTAGGAAGTATCACTAATCAATCACAAGTGATATGTCGAAAAAATGGTACCTAATAAGAATGCTCTTTATTTATATAATTTTAATGGTGTTTGTAGCTAGGCGTAATTCCCCAACTACTTTCCTTGTCTTGTCTTTCCCCAAATTCCCAAACCACCTTATATATTATCTATTGGCTGCTTTGCTACCATTAAATTAAACAAAATACATATTATAGCAAGTAAAATGATTTTGATAAAATTGGGGAAGAAAATAAGAGTGAGAAATATGAGGGTTATTTGAAACATTAATTGGGTAGTGGCTTTCTTGTGTGACTAGAGAAGATTCGATGGGAGATTCGCTTGTGGGCTCCGAATGGGCCCACTCAGCCGAGGAAGTCGGCTAGAACTTTCTCCACTTGATGACCTGTCCTGCTCTTTAATCTTTATACTTTTTAGTTAACTAGGTGAATGTACGTGTCGAGCCACGTATTGCTAGTTTCATTTAAGATTTTGGTCTTTTTAAGATTTTGAATTTATTTTATTTTTAAAGATTACAAATTTTTTGTTTAAAAAAATTAAATATTTGTATTTGAAAGATTATTTAATAATATATTAAAAATAATATTCGTGTAATTATAAAATTGTAAATAAATTTATTATTGGAGTAGTATATTATTCTATTTAGTTCTTTTTTTAACATAACATTGTAATGTAAGTTTATATCTATAAATATTCTGTAAAGTGTTAATATTATATGAACATCTCCATTTATAAAGCTAAAAAGTGGGTCAATGACAGAAGTGGTATATCTGCGCAATCACCTGCAAAGATAAGTGGTATACACTTATCTTTTATCGGAGAAAACATTAGATAACGTGAGGTTAACTTTAATATATAAAGATTTTTTTTAAAAAAAAATAAATGAAAAAAATTATTAATATTCTCCCAAGATAGGTTTGTTAGAGAGATATGTGGTTAAGATGATTTTTTTAATTTAAAAAGAGATTATTAATATTTAAAAGATTGTTTAATTTTTTAGTTTAATTATTGGGTTTATTTGTTAACAGGAGATCAAACCTAATCGTTAAATTTAACAGAATATTCTTTTATTTTTAAGTATATTCTGTTAAATCAAGAAATGTCGTTAGATAAGCACTTTTAATATATGAAGATATATTTTCTGAAAAATCCAATTCAACTAGAAAACGAATTTGTTCTTGTAGCAGTTGTAACTAAAATGTATGATCTACTTTACTCTACTATTACTATATAGTGGCCAGCATTATAACTAGTAAAACTTTATGATTCACTACACCATTTTGGTAACATTCTTACCTATTTTGGCATCTTCCTTTTTAGTTTATTTTTTTTTCATAATTATATACATTTATTTAAATCTTTTTAAAAAATTATAAATAATTTATGTTTACTGAAATTTTCATAAACTAATTAAGCGAAAACTTCAAAAATTAAATAATTATTAAATAATTGAGACGATTAAATTTATATAGTTCAAGCGTTAATTATTTATAGTCAATGAGTCATTATATTAGCTTTATAAGCTGCTTAAATGTATTACATGTAATATTTATAAAATAAAACCATAACTCTGCTCCTTTAAATTTCTCTTGAAGAAGAAGAAAATTTAGAAGATATTTTGACAAAACTTTGATTATTTTTTTTATTCCCGTTTATAAAGAAACGAAAGGGTTTATGTAGGTTAAAGTTCGACTCCGGGCATATCCATAACCCAGTTAGAGTATTTATAAAAAGTCTATCCACTATTGGGTCCCTTAAAAGGTTTCCTCTCGTTGGGAGACGGTTCTGTACAATTGGGATAATTGTTATGCAAGGCACGTGTCGGGCAAAAGTCACGCCTGGCAAACTAAGTGCTCAGAGGAGCCGTAGGACAAAACAATATTCTGAAGAGGTGCGCGCACTACCATGGTCTGACACATGAGATAAGATCTGATCCTGTGTTAGAAAGGTAAACGCGTCGAGGGGATGCCCGACTACCACTTCGTAGTAGGCTTCCTGTATTCCCGTGCACACAACATCCATTTTATACTCTTCAAATAGCTCCCAAGTATCTTTTTCTGGACTTAATGGATTTAGTCCTTCTCCGGTCCCGAAAAGCTGAGAAGGCTTCCGGGGCCTGGGCGGTTGCCTTTCAGGTTAGCTTAGTCCTTCATGGACCTTCTACAATTAAAGAGACTTAAGCGATAATTATTCAGATCACCATCTTGTATATTTTGCCGCTTGTCCCTATTCCGAAAACACGAATAACAATTTACAATGTCGAAAATAAAATTTAGGTATTTTGTTGTATGCACGACTGTTTTTTTATTACATGCGTGGTAAGTAACGATGTGAATCTTAATTTTGGCATGCTAAATTATTTAAATTTTTTTAAAAATTTACAAGTAGTCATATATAACTACAATGTACGCGATCATAAAAAAAAAAAAAATTAAACAAAAAAAGTTTTCTAAAAAAATTGTTCTCATGATTTATATTGAAAAAATTATTGTACTAATTTAAATTAAATTACGTGAACAACGAGTGTCCTTTAAAACTATACAGAAAAGATCTGTGCTTGTTTAATATACTAAATATCCAATATCATTCAAAAAAAAAAAAAAATAGAATTAATGGAAAGAAGCAAGATGCAGAATTTTATTTGAAAATTTGTTATGGACTACTAATATGATCAACTTGGAATTGCAAATTCAAACATTTAACCTTAACCTTATTTTACTCTTCTAATTTTCATTAAAAACAAAAAGAAACTCTTCTAATTAAGTAGGAAACAACAATGTCAAGAAACATTTTTGCTGGTTCAGTGCACTTATATTAATTATGCTGAATAATAAATATATAAATATATATATATAGGGATACGATTTTGTCCCGTGATGTACTTTCACAGAATGTATTCCGTGGTACATTAGATGGGTCTCGGGGTACATTAAATGAGTGTCAGGGTATGTTTCTACTTTTTAACCCTAATTACCCCTAGATCAATCTCAACCGTCAGATCAAATAAGTCCCTCATCTGACGGCTGTCGTACATCACGGAATACATTCCGTGAAAGTACAATCACGGGACAAAATCATATCCCTATATATATATATAGACCAGAGAATAGTCAGCACCACCTCAAAATCGCATTTTACACAAAGTGACCAAGTCACTGTGGATTGGAGACGTCCATAATCAACAGGGACAGTCCACTGTCCAATACTCCAATCTAAGGACATAACTTACAGCTTTTTACATACAAAATAGTAACAGATAAATCTCTTTTTCACAAAATAACCATAATAATGTATGTCAAAACAATCCCACTACAGAATCAATATAATTCTTTCTTATCTTTTGTTCTAAAAAATAAAGATTCTTTTAGTTTAATTTACACAAAAATCTCTCAATACAATATCGTAAATCTAGAAACACACATAAATAATTAATTAACCCAATGCAAAATTATTGACAATCACCAACAAGTGCAAGCTAGCAATTTTTGGCCTCAAAAAACTTACCTCATAATGCAAATGACATACTCAAATTCCGGCCTACTTTGTTGTGAGTCATTGAAATAGTAAGCAAAAATTAGACAAGCACCACAAAGAAAGAAAGTGACATAAATTTGAAATAGCAAAGCATATATAACCTGTTATTCTATCAAAGAAAGAAAAAGCACGACCTATATATTAACTCCGCCCCTCTGAAATTTTTGGGTAAATTCATGAAATAATAAAGAGGTAAAATGTGCACTTTAAAGACAATTTTTCTTTGTAATTAAACTTGTGAACAATTGCTTTTGAAAGAGGTCTCAAGTGTATATTTCAGAGTTAATTAATGGGCATTAATGAGACTCCAGCCTCATTTTATGTTGATCTTATCAAAATTAGACTTTGGAGAGGAAATATATTGCTTTGCTTTATTTCAATTATTGACAACACGTATATATATTAAGCATAAATAATGAGTATCTGACGTTTTTCTTCTCTTTTCTTCATGTTAAAATATAGGTTAACATGAAGTCATGAACCACACACATCACACATGACATTGATGTATACATTAATCTATTGGTCAAATAAAAAGTTTTTTTTTGGGCAGCAAATAAATAAAAGGGTAGTGTTTTGATTAATTATAATGCAATTATTCCGTATTATGGGTTTTCACTTTTCATATTAAAGAGGTATATTAATAGGAAGGATTAATATATTTGGTTATATATCCAATATTAACCTTTTTTTTCAACGGAATTCATTAACCATTTCCAATAATTAACATCAATCCAGATTTTCTTTCTCTCTTAAAACTAATCAAATGTAGAAGAACTCAAGAACTCAAATGTTAAATACTTCAATTTTGAATTTTTATTATTAAATAATATATATTATTTTGAATAATACAATATCACCAAGGATCCGTGGCGCAATGGTAGCGCGTCTGACTCCAGATCAGAAGGTTGCGTGTTCGATTCACGTCGGGTTCAATCCCCTACCTTGGTATTTTTTTTTATGTAAAAAAATATCAACGGTTGATAGAGTGACACGTCACTTAGCAGTACTTGATCAAAACTGACACCCTAAAACCCATAAACCCGCAGTCATTTTCCTTACACTATTTTTCTTCTTCTTCCTTTTTTCTGTTTGCAAAACCCTAGCTTCCCAAACTTTCCTCCATTTCTTCTGAGTCTTGAGTTTCAGACTCTCAGACCAACTTACCATAACCATGTCTCTCATATCTCGTCTCCGTCAAGCTTCCTTTTCCCTCCGCCGGTTTTCTACTGTGTTATCTCCAGACTCGAGCAAAACACTCTCCGCAAAAGAAAAAACTAGGGCGGCTCTAAACCTCATCAAGTTCGAGAAGAACCCTAGTCGGATCGTAGAGATTTGTAAGGCTGCATCGCTAACACCCGAGGCCCCACTCGACCGGATCACTCTCTCAGTCGCCATAACCAAGCTCTCGGAATCGAATCACTTTGAGATCATCCGCGAGTTCCTCGACGACCTCAAGTCCCGTCCCGACCTCAAAACTGAGCGATTTATTTCACACGCTATGGTTCTGTATGGTCAGGCCAAGATGATCGATCAGGCTATTCAAACATTCAAGCAATGCAATGAACTTGGCGTTGTTCCTTCAGTTAGGATTTTGAACTCTTTGATTTTCGCTTGCATTCTCGCCAAGGATTACAAAGAGGTTAGTCGCGTTTTCGTCGAGTTCCCGAAGGCTTACGGGATCGTACCGAATCTGGATACTTACAACAGGGTGATCCAGGCGTTTTCTGAGTCGGGTTCGACTAGCTCGGCGTACTCGATATTGGCGGAGATGGATAGGAAGGGTGTGAAGCCGGATGCGACTACTTTTGGGTGCTTGTTATCTGGGTTTTACTCTGAAGAACGGTTTGAGGAAGTGGGGAAAGTCTTGACATTGATGGAGAAGTATGGATTACGTTTAGGGGTGAGTACTTACAACATTAGGATCCATAGTTTGTGTAAATTGAAGAAAGTGGATGAGGCCAAAGCTTTGTTGGATGGTATGGTATCAAGGGGAATCAAGCCTAATTCAGTCACTTATAGCCATTTGATTCATGGGTTTTGCAAAGCAGGGAAATTAGTTGAAGCCAAAAGTTTGTTTAGGGAGATGACTTTCAAAGGTTGCCAACCTGATAGTAACTGCTATTTCACACTGGTTTATTTCATGTGTCAAGGCAAGGACTTTGATAATGCATTGGAGATTTCGAAGGAGAGTATTGCTAAGAAATGGGTTCCTAATTTCACGACTATGAAGTCACTCGTGGATGGACTTGTGAGTGTTTCGAAAGTAGCAGAGGCAAAGGAGCTTATTTCCCAAATCAAGGAAAATGTTAGAGTGAAAGTAGATTTGTGGGATGAAATAGAAGCTGGCTTGCCTCAATGAAGATGAAGAAGATATTGTGTTTACATGTAATTCGTCTTATTAGTTTTGGCGAAACCATGAAAGTTGCAATTTTGAGGAGAGGGATGCTCTTATGAAACAAGAGAAACACATTCATGGTTAGATTAGATTTGGTAGAATGAGTTGTGCATGAACATTTGCTTACCATCAATGAGAAGATATTTTCTGTTTTTATTTCTCCTAAAAGAGAGGAATTTGTGTATTTTGCAGTGAGTTCTTTATATTTCGCCTGGTGAAAATAAATGAATCATGCAATGAAAATTGAGAAGAGGGATTCAGAATGTTCTTTTGCTATGAATCATGCAATGAAAACTGAATAAGATCATTTATTTATTTTATTCAATTTTTGCGTAGAAACGTTATATGGAATTATCAATTTACCATGTCGATTACCTGTTGAACTTTCCATTCCTACGACATTGGAGAATCTTTATTTACCAGTTTTTGTTATCTTTAGTGCAAAGTTGGCAATTCATGAGAAATCCAAAACTGTGTAACCCCAAATTCTTTTGCCATGTTTAGTTGTGACAGAAAAAACATAGTACACATAATACATTATTAGACTTGAAACTGGTATACATTTTCTTTTGTAATTATTTTCCCTACAGATATCTTTCCTGCTTTACAAGGCTGAAGCCTAAAACATTGTTTTGCTTGCGTTTGTTAATGCCACCAATCAACTTTCTCGTATCAAACCATGCCATCTCAGAGTGGTAATTATTTGATTGATATGCAATGAGCCAACTTGGATTCCCAGCGTCTTTATCTTGCTCAATGACCTCAAATTCATAGATACCATAAACTCAATGTTGCCGTGGTCAATGCATTTCGTCCACTGTACATTTTAAACTAAGTTTTCAATGCTGATCTTTTCCTCATGAATTGTGCTCCATATGCGGCGGTTGAACCAACAGTTGTTGACGCCACCAGCCAACTGCACCAATTTTGGGCAACTTAGTGGACTGACTCTCATAAAAATACATCAAAAAAGTTTCAAAAAGAAAAGTGGCCACAACTCACCTCAAGTATGTGATATAAATCTGAGTTTCCTGCGTTCCAAAATCTGGTTGAAGAAGTGCCCCAGCAACTAAAATCAACTGGAAGACCGTGTTGAGCTGTCACCAAGCATGGTATTTTTCAGTTTTATATGCAAGAACTCTTACATCTCATTCCAACAATAGTAACCTTCTCATAATTCTAGGGATAAACAGTGTTGAGGATTATAAAAGTAAATCAAGATATCAGTAATCCCAAGAAACTGCATAATAAGATCAGGAACTGGGAAAAGAACAAAGCGTACCTTGCTAATAAAAAGTGGCTCCACCTTCTGAGGTTGGGTCCCATCCAGGTTGAAAAAATCAAACCAGCTTTTCCACTGCAAGAATTTAACAATGCACAATCCAGTTTTTAGCTTGAAGATGCCAATGAGAGTGGGAGAAAGAAGTCTATTATAACTAGTTTAAATTTTGCATAATCACCTCCCAGCCTAAGCTACTGGCTCGTTGGTACACAGCACCACCTACGAGTCCAACATCTCGAAAAACAACGAGTCCAACAAGTCCAGCTTCATAAACAAAGTTAGATAATGTCAATTTTTATTGAATTTGTACGAAAATGAAAGACTCAGTTAATTCTCACATTAAGACTTGTTGGCACATTTCAGCTGATATGAATACATTATATGCAAACACAAAATAACCAATAACACACGAGAAACTCAAACCAAACCACTTACGGTGAAGAAGATCCTGGTGTACCATAGCCAAAGCAACAGATCCAATAAGAACCTGTATATCATGGAAAAATTGATTAATTAATGAAACATAAAAATCGAAGCACTAAGTATACTTATAAATTGAGCAAAGGTTACAGACATAGAATTACACCCAAAAAATAGAAAAGAAAAAAGGATTAAGCTTTACTATCATTTACCTTGTCAGCTAATGGATCAAGATATGAACCAACAACAGAATTGATCCCCATCTTTCTAGCCATGTACCCATCTAGCTACACGATACGAGAAGGAGTATGAGAAGCTTTGTTCGTTATCATTATGAATGTGAGACTAAACTACATTGCATCCATACCCAGTCAGTTGCTCCAGAAATTGCTAAACCCACCATTGCTGAAGAGTACCATTCATTCATAATCATCCTGCATAACACTGTCAATTACAATTCTCACAAAATCAAACAAAATCTTTGTATTGACTTAGTCATGAAGAATGAACAATACCATCCAAGTACAGGGCCGGAAATTAACCGACTCATGGAGATCACGTTGGGCCAATTCACGAAACCGCCGGTCCACTGGCTCGAGTCAACCGCATTCGTCACGGTCCAGTCGGAAGGCACCGAAGCGAAGTCCAATTTGAGCGGAAAATTGGGTCTCCGCCGAAGAAGGTGGAAATTCAAGGCTTCGATTTTGCGTCGAACGACGGCGTTTCCGCGGAGGTAGAGAGGAGTTGCGGACTGAGAAAGCTTCCATGGCTGCGAGGATGAGATGAAAAGAGGTCCCTGAAATGGAATAATCCAATTGGAAAACGGAGAGAGGAATCTAGCAGAAGACTGAGAAGGGAAGCGAAATAGAGGGTGGATTAAGGGATTGGCTAGAGGGGTGTACGGTGGAGCTGAGATGGAGAAGGTTGTGGCTGTGACGAAGCTTCTGGAATTTTTAGGGTTCGCAATTAGAGCCTTGAGTGACCTGTAGATCGCCATTACTGAAGCTTACTGTAGCAGTAATCACAAGTAACAGAGGAAGAAGAAGACCATTATTAGGTTTTTTCTGAGGTTTAGTCTTAGGGTCTTGATGACACGTAAGCCAGTCTACGTGTCATGCTGTAGTGGCATCACGTGGATTCATGCTGCGGAACACCTAACCTGACCCAGCCTTTTATCCAAAATCTTTTGTTACCTAAATAAAAGAATTGCTATTGGAGACTATAGTGTTCTCTGATTAGTTAATTTTTAAAATTTATTTTTTTTGTAAGTTATATATAACTCGATACATAATTACACAAATAACAGTATGATATGAAAAAAAAAATACTAAACACTAATAATATTTTTTTTGTATTTCAGAACAATATATGTTTTTCCATTTACACGTTGAGCATTTCTATTCAATCTCTTTTGAGATTTGGTGCTTTCGGTTTATTTGCTAGTACAGATTAAACACATTCGATTTATATGGTCTCGCAAATCGGACTAATTATTTATGTTTTGGCATCGAATGTAATTTCTCACTGATCGACTTGGGGAGATACTTTCTGATTGGTAACTATAAAAGTTACTCATACTTTTTTTCTCGTATCGATATTTATATCGAGGTGTTCTTTTCTCACGTAATGTGTTTTTCCTTGTGTGCAATCTTGGGATCGAGTTTGTCGTCGACTCCTTGATCTACTCTGGACTGTATTGGCCTTTGATTCTTGTGGTGATTCTCGATCAGGTCTTTACCTTTCAAATAAGTTACAAAATATCACACATCGATTATGGTCTCTCACAACATCAATTCCTATCCAAGAACAATTCTTAAGATACTTGTCTTGTAACACTAGCATTATCATATATGGTAGAATATGGTTGTTGAAAAGTAAAGATTTTCACAAATATACTACATCTAAATATAATTGAATAATGTTGTTTTCTAGTCTCATATCATTATCATATATGGTAGAATATTGTTGTTAGATAATAATCTCTTAGAAGAGGAAGTTGGTCGATCGATAGATCTAGCAAGTTGACATAGACTTCTCTACAAAAGTCGTCTTCACAAAATAATGATCAGTACTTGATTTTTTTAATCAAACTATTTTATTATTATTAGTGGACTACTCACTTGAACTCCCTAATGGTTTCTGATTTTCTTTTTTTTTTTCATTATATAACAATTTAAAGTGTTTGTGAAATGTAATCGTGGAAGTCACTAATCAATAACTTAATTTTATTTGACACTCAAACTTAAGTTAATGCTACTACCAATAACTCAATTAAAATTTCATCAAACCTTATCAGAATTGAAAACATAACTAATTTTCAACTTCAATATTTCACACTTATCAATTATCATGATAGAATAACCTTTTGTTTTTTATTTCTTCTTTTTGTTTTTAACAAAGCTTAATGAAAATGTACATAACATTAACAAGTTCATAGACAAAGAACCAATTTGAGTACGTTGTGGCTAGAAATGACATAGATAAATCTCTCTTAAGACCAAATCTTCTAAATTGCCATTGAACCATCTTGAGAGAAGAAAAAAAACTGAAAAGAAAGACTCAAACAAGAAGAAGAAGAAGAGAGAGAGATCATAAAGAGTCAATGATCTTCAGCTCTCTGAGTAGTAGTAGCATATATATATATTTATATATAAGACCATATTCTAAAGGTCAAAGCTTCTTAAGTCATCTCTAAGAATCCTGTAACTGAAAGCAGGAGGTCCATTCAAGTTGAACCGATTTCTTTCATCAACTTCTGAAGCAGAACATAAACTAGGAATGAAACTCCGAGAAGGGCTTCTCTGTTTTCTTCTCTTCCAACTCATAATCATCAAGAACTTGAAACTTGGCCAAGAGTTGTTACCACGCTTAGAATTAGTAGTAGAAGCCATATCTAGAATCTGGGGTCCTCTGGGCTTGCGTGAATTTCCATGGCGGTCTACCTCAAGCTTGGTGAAATACTCAATTTCCTTCCTCACAAGTGATCCTACAGTGCCTCTAGTACCTATTGCTATTGGAGCTGTTGAACCCATTTCTAATTTCTTCTTCTTATTTTTTTTTTGGTTCAGAGAACTTGGTAGTTGAGATTTTGGCTTTATATATTGCAATTTTTTTTTTTTAATTTTTTAATTTTATTATTGAAGATGACGTATGAGGCTTCAAGGAGAAGAAAGTGGTGGTCCAAGGTCTTTTTCTTGAGGGTGATTTCAAGTTCAATGTGTGCTTTGGACATAAAGCATCTTCTTTAGTTATTTTCTTTTTATTATTTTTTTAAGGCTATAAATCTCTAATAGTAGTGTTTGAGTAATGTTTTAGTGATGCTTTTTTGTTAAAGTGCAAAACATGAGTTTCTGCATAATTGGTGGTTTGGGTAAGAAGTGACACCATGGGGTCTATCATATTATTCATTCTAGTGTCTTTTCGAATAAAAGTATGCAAATTTTGCGGACAAAACTTTGACTATTTTGACTATCATAGCCCCCCATTTGATTGAGCTTTTTGCACACTTAACGCATTGGACACTGGATCATGATCAAGATCAAGATCATGATCACGATCATGGTGGTGGGGTAGCTAATGGGTTTCTTATAGTATGGACTATAGACGAATTTGAAACTCACGAAGCATTTTTTTGCTCATGAGTCTTTCTTTTATTTTATTTTTTTTCTAAAATCAATAATGATAAATAGAGAAAGACAAAAATAAGTGTTTTCCAATGTCGTGCCTTGAGCCTTGACTTGAGAGTTGAGAGGTAAAGTAAGAACAGAAAGGTTGGTTGAGTTCATTGATTACGTTTAAAGGTTCTGTGTTTATTTCCATCCATTGTGGAATAAGTTTGAAGGAAGAGGAACACCACTTTTCTCGACATATTTAGGGTTACTATTAATCAAAGTTCTAGGCAATGGAACAGGACAACCTTGTTACTTTCTCATTTTCCATTTTATTTTTCAAACGTTGTCATACTTGGTTGGTATGTGAGCAGCTACTGGGATTTCAATCATTCAATGCATGAGGGTCCTAAGATTAAATTTGATTTCATCAGGCAACAGTAATACAGGAAAAAAGAAAAAGAAAAAGAAAAAAAGCTCCTTCATTTTTTTTTTCTTCCTTTTTGAGATTTTTGAAAAGAAATTGGCACCTTCATCTTTAACATTAACACTCAAACGTCAAAACATCAATAAAATCCATTCAAAGAAGAAGGGAAAAAGCATTACAGCCATTAATTAAATGTATGATATTGAGTGACCACCAGTTATTTAAAATTATAAAAGTGGCTGCTTGAATTTTTTTGGAGCCAGCCAATATTCAAAATTGGATGAAATTATGTTACATGTGAAAGTTATCTGGTTGAGTCCACAGTTGAAAAATATAAAAAAATTTACTCTTTGGAGGATACAGGGGAATAAAGTGTGTTTGCAAATTTACAATCAGTGGTCAATCCTAATAGTCATTATTAGGGTGGTTTGCTAAAAGTTCAACCAAGCAACGAAAAATTAATGACAAAGCAACAAATTATCAACTAATTACCTTTCTTATGTTGTTTTTACTTTATCACTTTTTAGTTTACCCGCTGTAAAGAACCACATCTGTTTTAAACTTCTAACAGTAAGTTTTTCTTTTCTTTTTGTAAAGAGAAAAACAATTTTGCTTTTCTTCAAGTTATTTGAAATTATATTCTCAAAAAATAAAGTTATTTGAAATTATGAAATATGTTAATTAATGGTTCTACACGTTTAAGGCCTCAAAACACATTTTATCATCACAACAAACTTGCCACAAATATTTGCTTAATTCTATAAAATGAAGTTTTTCAGATGCGGTCACCGACTCTACTCTACACATGAAAATGGAAGACAACAAAGGCATAGATAGATAGAGAACAAGTCCTCGTGCCAGCTAGGCAGACAGAAGCAAAATCATGTTATGTCATGTCATTAGGCACTTTAAAGCTAATATTAGTGTGATCAAATTCAAATCAAACCCAAACCCAGTTAAAAGTGAACATGAAACGTGGGAATATAAATAAATCACATAAATAAAAATGCTTCTCATTTAAAATATTCAACGTTACAATGTTTAGTAGACTACCTTTCTTTCTCTCTCACTATTCTTTTTTTGGTTTGGTAAGGCCTCAAAACTGAATGCTCTCTCTTATTTTTCTCAACAAAATAATCACTGTCGGTGTCCTATACTCACTCACTCACTCCCTCTTCTCTCTTTGTCTCTCTGGTTTTGTGTTAATTTTCATTTCCTATTATAAGAAATTTATTATCTAAAAAATTACTGTATAGTTGGAAGATGACATGAATACCTCAATTTGCGATGTGAAGCAAGAGCATGATGTAGTGCAACGTCCACATTGGCTCCCTCCCGGAACAATGAGTCGTACAGTTGGCATACAAACTGCGACATTTCTTCCTCGTCTGTATCCCAAATACCGGTACAGCGGTCACCATTTTTCTCTGGATCACTGTCTTCCCAATCACTGATGGGGCTGACAGGTTCAGTCTCTTCATCTTCACCCTCTTCTTCACCGATTTCAAATTTCCCATTTTCATAATTACTGAATTCTCCAGATTCATTCCATGTGAGCGGTTGTGTCTCAGGAGGCTCAACTGAAGAGCATATAACAGCCTTGGCACCCGAGTCTAGAAAAGCCTTAATCAAAGATGCAGTGAGCCCATACATCCCAGTGCAAATTATAATTCTGTCCCTCCAAGCTCCAACCTAGAATTATCAGACACATGATACATATCTATCAAATTAAACTATTTATGGGGTTGGAGGTTTTCCTAGTGTACAAGATAGATGCACTGGTAAGGAAATTATCAATCTATTTCCACCAATAACAAAAAAAATGTCATTCATAGTGTTTTATCTTGTTCTAGTACTTGCATTCTAGTTGACTGAGTAGATCCTTCAAATAGCTTCTCTTTTTAAAATCTAAAGTTCATAGCAGCTTAACTGTGCTCTTGTGAAGCTATTACTTGTATATAATTTCATTGTGCTTCATACTTGAAAGCAAAGAGAAAAAAACAGCAAAACATAGGAAAAATCTTGAACAGTAAGCCTACCATCCAGCGAACATCCTCGGGTGTTAAGTGCATAGAAGGAACTGTTCTCCGAAACAAGTATGCCCCAATTTCCTGATCATCCTCCATAACCTTCATATACGACAAGAAAGATCAAAATAATTACAATTTCATAAAAACCCAATCAATGACGGAATAAAGAGCAAGAATAAAGAGCAAGTAACTACTTGTGTCTGGCGTCCAATATATCGGTGGACAATTCCTCCAATTTGGAAGTAAGGTTTACTCCCAACCAAATCTGAAACAGTTGAAATATTTGCAAGTAGTGATCCAGCTTTTCTGCGGCTCCGCATCACTGACAACAGACTCATTTTAACACTTTGTAGGAATTTATCAGCAAGCTCCCCGGGTTCAGCAACCACAAACACATCATTCTGCCAACTACATAAATAGAAAACCAAGAAATTAGAACTACACTAATATACCTGCCAAATTCACAAGACAAGAACCTTGTTGACCTTAATATAGAGCCATGTGCGTCATTTTGAAGAGATAAATGTATAATGCCGACTTGTGGAGAATTCTGTAATTTCTCATGCAATGAACGGACTGGTAAAGAAAGTTGTCGGGGCCCAGCAGGAGATTTCGGTGGTGATGAAGCAGCCTTGGTGGATTGACCATCTAAACTCAAAGGTGGGACCATATCAATTCGACCAAGCCTATGAGTTCCAACATCGGGACTGAATAAAAGTGGGCTTGAAGGGAAGCTTCCAGTAAACATAGGTGATGCAAATGGTGTTGGGAATGTTGTTGCAGGGATTGTCTTCACAAATCCTGATATTCCTTGCATAAGGGATAAACGTATCCCGTTCCGCGAACAAAATGACTCTAGTGCACGAGCATGGTGCAAAACTCGCCCAGAATCTGGACTATGTGAAGCTTCTACAAGCAGAATGTTACGTCTCCAACCTAAAGATGGGCTTTTTTCGCCTTTATTACAGCAGAAAACAAAAATAAAAATAATAAGTTCTAGAGACAAAAATGAGTATCCATTAAGGTAAAGCCCATAGAGAGACTTAAATACCAGTACTTGAAGCCTTTGCCTTGGAGAGATACTGAGACCTAAAATTCTCAGATAACTTATCTTCGTGTTGGAAAGGTAGAAGTAGCCTCTCACAAGCACTCTTAAAGGAAAGGGAATTGTTTTGAATATATTCATCAACTGCAGCTTCCAACTTCATCCAGACAGCTGGATCAGTCTCATCTAGCTCCATATCACATCGTTCATCAACTGCAGAGGGAAAGTTTTTTTTTTTAAACAACTGCAGAGGGAAAGTTTTGGCTTTAAAGAAACATTTACTAGTTGAGAGAGTTAAAGAATCTTTTACTAGTTGAGAAAGTTAAGTAAATGACACAGAAGAATAACATTCCAAATTCTTTCAACCAAAAGAGATTCTACAGTCACACTTTAAATCAACAAGTACCTGGATTAAAACGAAAATATTGTATTTCGGGGAGCATAGGGAGTAATGTGCTTAAAGCTTCCTCTACCCGATCAACTGAGCATGCACTTTCAATCAAAACTTGTCCAGTATCCAAATAACGCCAACCACCTTTCCGTGTCTGCAATATCAAAAGAATATATAAATTAAAAAACTAGAACTTGAAAGTAGAAAGAATACAACAGTTCATCTAAGTTAGATATTTTGGAGAAAGAGAGAGAGAGACCTTCGTTGGTACTGAACCGCACCCAATTGAAACTAGGCAATCAATTCTAGTATCAGGCCATAAAAGTTGTGCTTCTCTCACGGCAAAGATTGTAGGATTGTTTGCCACTATTGCACCATCTTGCCAACGATTTGCATCTGCAGAAATTGCAGTGCATTAATGTAGAGAATCAGTATCAGGAGAGAGTATAACATTGAACCAAAAAAAACACTTAACAAAAAGGTGAAGACCATTCCAACAAAAACAAAGAAAATACCATCTGAGTAATCATCAAGATAGTACGGTGCAGCAGATGATGCTCGAATAGCTTGCCATACTTGATGTTTACAGCTTCCAATAAAAGCACTGCGCTTATAGCCAACTTGAGCACCTGTAGTAGGGGAGCCTAAGATACTGATGGCCGAACTCTCTGAACTCGCAAGAGGAATTTCTGGTGTTCCAGCAGGGTACTAAAGTCGAAACCATAAAAACCAAGGGAAAAAAAAACAGCTGCCATAATTCAATCTAAAGAATATGGGTTAAATCATAAAAAACAGCATCCTGCAAAATGAATTCTAAATCTCAAACCTGATAATTACGGAACACAAAAGGCTGAGCTGGCATCACGCTCACCAATGTTGACACAGCAAAAACCTTTGGAACATTTCTCACAGCAGACTCTATTAACAGATCTCCATCCTCATCAGCGCACATTTCTTTCAACAACCTCTCAAATTCATCGGCACTGTGCTGCAAGAAACTGTGTATGAGGAAGATAACAAATAATGACATACAAAATGCCGTAGCCCTAAAACCACATATCTTCTAAAATCAATCAGATGTGCAATGTGTTAACCACTCAAGATTATGTTATAGAATCATCAAATTATTTGTAGAATTGGTTACATATAAGCTTTTCAAATTTCTTACTGTTTATAATAATTAAAAAAAAGGACTAGAGAAACAATATAGGGAGGAGGTTTTATAGAGCTTCGATACGCACTTTAGATCCGTGTACAACTACCCTGAAACTCTGTGATGAGCTTTTGTAAAGTTGATCTAACTTCTCTCTCCAAGTTGCAGCCTCATTATCCCTTGGCACAGAATCAGCAAATACAAGTTTTCCTAATATCCAATATCAGTAGAGAAAATTAAGTTAGAGAACAAAAAAGTACATTTAAGAAAAATGGTGGGGGTTGGGGTAGTGTAGCATCTGTACTTATTAATTTATTAACGTACACTATACTTACCAAGATTTTTATATATTTCTTCACATTGAGCTAATGTCATCAGCTTGATGCCGAGGGCAACAGCAAGCATGCCACCCGTTGATGTGCCGCATATAAGGTCAAACAACTCATGTATTTGTTTTCCAGTGCCTTTCTCAATTTCTTTAAGAATCTGAACAGTTGCCAGACCTTTCATACCACCACCGTCCATTGAGAGTATGCGCAACCCTTGCTTTGGCACCTGTCTTCCCCTTATAGCACGCCGTAGATTCTCATTCTCCCCTACAAGTTCATGAAATCAATACAACTATCACACTAATAGTGAAAACAACAAAAAATGATTAGATCCTAGAAGACTAACCAAGAATTGCCAAAGCACGAGCCGCAGCTTTGCTCACACGCGGCTCAGATGCAACAGTCAATCGCAGCAGAAGTTCTCGCAGACTTTCAGATGTAACCAGAAGACGTCGATTTTCAAAACAGAAGGCAAGATTTCCAACAGCTAGCAATGCTAATCTTTGTACCTGATGACAAAAAACCCAAGCTTTCTGAATTAGAACACAGCCAAAATGATATGATCTCTCCATTATTAGGAGAAATAGAGAACTCGCCTCTGGATTTTTGTGGGCACATAAAACTTTTAGTGACTTCAACACGTCTTTGGTCAACATTTTCTGGGAAACATTATCAGATGCAAATGCCAGCTTCACAACAACTTGCAATACAGAAATGACTTCCTCCCTGGAAACAGACTTAAGCACCGTTTCAATGGGTTGCATGATGTCAGATTTCATCAACTGCATTGCAATAGATACATCTGCAGCAAGAGATGAAAGAGCAGAACAGGCTTGTTCAACCTGCCATAAAACAGAGGCATTTAGACTGTAGCTTAGTAACAGAGTGACAAATCACAAGTACACATGATAGCTATAAAAAATACCAACATACCACATGACGATCATCACCAGTTATCATACTTATAAGCTGCCGGACTGCATTCTCATCTTTACCAACAACCGCACGGTTTCCTTGATCTTGCATTATCTTTGCAAGTGCCGATGCAAGCAAAGGGTGATGGCAAGATGAAAACCGGAATATAAGAGAGAAGAAGGCACTTAGCTTATGCCTTGATGCAACAAAATAGGAAACATTTTCCATCTGCATTACCACAAAGATGAATATAAACATTTTAATATCAGTACTTGGATAGTTCAAATACAAAAGCAGTCACCAGTATTGCATTTAATATTACCTCAATATGCACATTCACTGATCTTAAATTATCATCTGCCACAATCCTGATGTTGGCAAGAGACAAATGCCGAAGTTTGTGAAGGGGCAGGATTTCAGGAAGAAATTCAAGAGGATTGCCAAACAGCCTAAGAACCCTTAACTCAGCCATAGCTCTGCCACAAAACTGAAGAAAACCATTAGGCCCAGTAAAATATTAAAGGCTCCAAAAGCATTGCTGAAATAGAAAATAGAACAATGTACAAACTAACAATTAATGTTACAAGAAATGAAACAGTGTATAAGCTAACAAATGTATTTTAAATCACTGAAAAAAAATGACCTGAAATCAAGGAGGGGCCGAACAAGTTTGTTGTGTTCCAATGATAATTCCACCAAACCAACACATTGTCTAAGCTCTACTGCTTGATTTCAATTAAAACAAAGAGATAAGTAGATCATATAACCTCTTCAATGCTGAAGCAATTTTAGTTTAACCACTTATGTCAAGATTAATTCACAACAAATTTTAAAAATTTATAAGATAGATAAAAGCTATCATGCTTACCAGGTACTGAAACCAACATGTTACTGTCCACTCTCAGAACTTTTAAGCTCTTCAACTCACCAAGCTCAGGTGGTAAAAGTGATAGTTTGTTGTTGTCAAGGTAAAGCTTCTCAAGAAGTGGCAAGCGAGTGATCTCAACTGGCAACACCTATCAAGTAGTTATTCAAGCAGTAACGATAAGAATCCTCAATTCACCATAGCAAAGCTCTAGTAGCTATCACCAAAAACAAAAATTTCTTACAGCGCTCTCCGGAACTGTACTAGGTGATACAACTCATATAATATTCTGAAGAATGGATGTTCTTAAATCATATTGTATAATCTACGCTTAGTATAATTAAAATATTCAGTGTCTAAATTAATATAAAGTACATACTGACAATTAGAATCTAGAAATCTGTAATCAAATTGTTTTTTTTTACCATAGAAGCCATAAGCTAAAGCTGCAAACCCCAAAAAGAAAGACAATACAGAAAAGATTTGCACATGAAAAAGAGCACAACAGAAAGGAAAACGACTTTCTGAAAATAGCCAATCTAGTTTTTTCTTATGAGACTCAATTAAGTACAACAGGTTGCCTACTAAACTCAGATTTCAAGCACAATACATTGAGTTGGTCTACGATGCTTGAACAAAAAATTTGTTCTCGTTGCATGATCCCTCTCCGAAAGAATTAGAAGCTATTAATTCCATCAACGAGATACCGGAAAAAAAATGTAAGATTTTAAAGACTCACCGACAAGCCACAATTACAAAGACTGAGCAAAGTGACGGTCTTCCAATGCTCGCCACAACCGGATACACCCTCACCAACTTCGGGAAGTTTTGAAGTAAATTCGGAACGCAACAAGCGCGTTAAAACCCCAGTGCCATCGCTCTGCTGGCCTGAGCCGGCCGTCTTGTTTAAAGAGACGGCCCGCAACGGTTCCCTCCTCTTCACGACCTTCATATCAACACCTACATTTCGATCCTCCTCATCTGTCGTCAACTCAACAATCACCGTGTCCTGCGGCATCGGCAGTGCCACCATCAGTTGCGACTGGAGCCTGAGCGCGACCTGGTCCTCATCATCACCACCCGACCAATCCAAATCGATCCGAAACCCCAGTTCCTGATCTTGAGACAGTACAGACGAAGACGAAGATGGGGACAAGGAGGACGATGAAGACGAGGATATACGTCCAGGATTCTCCGCCGGCTCATCCGAGCCGTAGTTTAAAATAAGATGAAAGACCTCAGACGGCCTCTTCCAGCCCAATCCCCAAGACATTGTCACTAAATCAGATTTAGAGTCACAATTTGGCTACAATCGGAGTGACCTAAAGGCGTAAGCGTGATCATCGCGGTGATTGAATCAGGAGGGATTGTTTAAGGTGAAAAATGATGCAAACATCGTGATGAAGAAGAAGACCAGTGATGATCTAGGGTTATGATTTGAGGAAGAAGAGTTAAGAGATCAATGGCGGAGTAGACCAGACTCCGCACCAACCAAAAGAAGAGCTTGGAGTTCCAAACACAGATGAGAAACTGAAACCAACGATTTATATACATTTTCCATTTTTATGGTTCTAACTTCTAAGTGCAATTTCGTTACCGGCAATTTTTTATGATTAATAATTAATATAATTATTAATTATTATTTTCTTTCTCCTTTAAATAAAAAATATATATTATATATTATTTTGTCATGCACCTTACACAATTCAATTTTAATTTGGTTTTGATTGTTTATGTATTAAATAATTTTTTTTAAATTTTGATATTTATTAAATTGTGTCTCACTAAATTGTGTTATCTAAACTTTCATTTATATCAGGCTTCTATTAATAAAATTGACAAAAAATTTTGAATTTAATAATTTCAATAATAGTTCAAAAAAAAAATTTAACAACCTAAAGAATTCACTAAACAATTCAGGACATGAATCGATATATGTAAAATTAAGAGGTGAAAAATCTAATTAATTGTTTTTATATTAAATGATAAAGTTTTTTTTTAATTATTATTTACCCCATTTAAATATAATATTAATACATATAGATTCAAACCCATTAAGTTAGTGTAATAAAATAAAAGTTATCTATTTTTACTATTTTTTATTTTAGTATTCTTACTATTTTCATTTTACTATCTAGTGTAAGATAAACATAAATTATGTTATAGCTAGTTTATCTTCTTTTACAACTTATACTATAAAGCTTATAATTCAAACTTAATTATTTATTTTTATAGCATAATATATGATTGGCAACAAATTGTCTTTTTTTTCCTTATTATAATTATTTTTTTTCTCCATGTGAAATACAATAATGCATGAAAGCTCACTCCGTTCCTTTCCAAAAAATAAAACTCACCCCGTTTTATATATTGCTTGATGTATTTAGTTTCTGACGTCTAGTGATGATTAATGTTCTTTTTACTTAAAAATAATTTATGCTTCTAAATAGGCAACTTGCTTTCTTTTATATCTTTCAAGTTAACTACATAATATTGAATAATCAAAATAAAAGAAATAAAACACTTGGGGTCATACTAACGCGTGTTGTTTTTTCTTTTAATTTATTTTTTAAATACTAGAATAGAGCTTCAAAGTTCTCTCGATTTTGCCTATATCTAGTAAATGTAATAAGTAGATGTAGCTGTAGCTTGTATCATTAACTCCACGTAAATGAATCAACATCTCATGTTAACAAGTGGTGTCCCTATTATATTAAACCAATTAAAATTTAACACATCAATTAATTTTTTATCTATAAAAAAATTAAACCTTTAATAAAATCAATAAAAATAGTTATCATATTTAATATGAATTAAATTAGTTAATGTATCAAACTTTGATAAATTTAACACAGCATGAGACAACAATTTTTAACAGAAAATCTTAATTCCACATAAATAAACTTCTTGCATTTAGTTGGAGGTAAAATAATTTTTATTTTACTTTTGCTTGATTTTATTTTAAAACTATTAAAAATATCATTCATATTCTAACTATGTTGTTATTCTTTCCAACCAAACATCATCTAATAGAGTATTGTTATATGAGTTTAAATTAAAAAAAAATTAAAAGAAATATAAAACCCGAATCTTAAAAAAAAATTAATATTACTCCAATTTTAATTTAAAAAATAAAACCATTTATAAACACAAACATGTTAATCATCAAAATTTAATTTAAATTTGATATTTTTTATTCCCATCTAAACATCATACCAAACATCTCACTATAGTTTTACTAAAACTCTACGCAATCACAATTAAAATACCTCCTTTCTTTTCTTACGATGGTCATTTAGTCAATAATTACCTGCTCACTATGTCCAAGGACCAGCCTATATTTTATTTGCACTGCTGCTTTTACCACCTGTTGAAATCTTCTGCACCACGTGTTTTTCACAAATGCGTGGAAATTTTTGCATTACAAAATCAACAGATAGGGAAAAAGAGAAGTAAATGGGTCAATTTCTTCCATGATTAATAATGGTTTCACCATGCCAAGAAAATTGTAACACTACAGTGACCATCTAGAGTAGCAGAGTAAGGAGACGCATGCCTGTGTTTGTTTGTTTTCTGCTGTCACTCATTCATGTGACAAAATTGCAATCATGTGGGGCAAACCAGAGCCACCAACTTGAAATTTGAAAGTATATAATGTTCCTTTTTCGAATAAATAAAGAGCATATAATATACTCAATTTCTTTCATTCCGTCCTCCATACTGATAAGAAAATTTGCATGTCAAACCTGAAGATGTGTACTTGGCCAAAAAAAAAAAAAAACTGAAGATGTGTTGGCATGAATAGCCCAGATACATACAAGTACTTCTACTAGAATACAAGACAATGATTTTCATTATAACATCTCTATCAGTAAATGATGATTTAATCCATGAGTAATAACAGTAGATGAGATGAAAACAGGAATTTTAAGTCTTGAAACAAGGGGGCGAATGGTCTGGAAACAATTTATCGAGAATATTGAAGTATTAAGTCTTGAGTCTATAATCGGTCCAACAAACCAAGGATCTATTAGTATTGACTACTCAGGCCATGTTAAGAAACCTATAAGTGCAAAAGTGCCAGAACAGTCTCAGACATAATAGGAAATTCATATTTGCAGGTCTATGATTCATATAGTTTTCCTGGAAACAAATAAGCTATTATATTATATAAGCAACCGATGCTTCTGAAATGTGATCATGGCAATAAATCCAGCTTATTAGCAGCTGAGTTAAACATCTCTCTTAGATCCCTCTTCACTAAATTATCAGCAAATACAAATTCAACTGCATTTTTTGCTAGCTGAAACAATTCCTTCTTTCCAAGACCTAAATGGAAAAAACAAAACAAGGTTGATATGCTTTTTCAATCACATTCTTATTATAATAAGCAGCAGTAAACATTAGACGTACCAAATGCAGAAGCAGCTAGCTTATACTCGCCAGAAAGACTTGTAGAGAAAACTCCAACATCATCAGTGCAGAGGGATAAGGGATGTTTTTCTTCATACAGTTCAGCTGCATCAACATACAGAATTAGATATGCATTTTGGAGTAAGTCTTGCAATATATAGACATGAAATGGAAGAAACATTACTAACTACAACAAAAAAGGGCATTTCCATGAGCAAAACATTTTAGAGTTTATTAGGAAATTTAGTTATGGAAAAGTAATGGTTTTATTCCTAAATTAGATTTTGTAAGATAAATAGAAGCAAAAGACCCAACCAAAATGGTGAACGTCCAGTGAAGAAATTGTATTAGTCCTGATGTTGGATGTCAAACAAATCTCAACCTGAAAAATTTGTGAATACAAAAGGAATCAGCAAATCAAATATACTAAAGACATTAAGGTAACAATCTCTGAATGCCTTTTGCAATAGCAGAAAACAACGTAAGAACTGCAAAGATAAGTTTTAATTACTCTTGACGCAAATATGCAATAGATGGTACTCCGGAGATTTCTCCTTAGTATTCTGTAAATGCAAATGAAAGTGAAAATTATGGGAAAAGGCTTGATCACAGATATCTAACCGGAATATTAAAGGACTTTAACTTCTTCCATTCTTCTTCTTCAAAGCAGCAAGCATGACCAATCCTCTGGGGCATAAAGTCTAACATTGACCTTATCTCTGTTGGATTAGGTACCTATAACCACTAAGTACGAAAAAAAAGTTAGTTAAGGCAATTTCAACATAGCATTTACAAGCATTAGAAAGATAAAAGCACCTCTCCACAGTGAAGGGTTATACAAAGACCTTGTTCTCTTGCAAATTTTAATGCTGGCAAAAACGTACTCCTGCCACACATACACGAATTTAATTTAGGATGTAAATATTAATGGTCAGCGCTAAAACTTTGGCAAACTTACCATTCTCCCACAATGGGATTTCCAGACAGGTCAATACCAACAACCCCTAGATGTCTCATTTCAAGAGCAAGCTTCACCTACAAAAGTGAAAGACAATTATATTCAATTTATGGAAACACAAATTTCTAAATCAAATTTCACTTTCATACTTACTGTCTCCATCGCAGCCTCAGTAGTCTCTCTTCGGTCAATGCTCAACAGAAGTCTGATATATATTTTCTTTCTTTCAGTCCCATTACATGTATCACTTCTAAGTACAGGATCCATGCCACTACCAGCATCACCATCACCATCACGGGGCATAAAATCAACATCAACAGCAGTAACAGCCTTTAGACCATCTATTACAGCTTCCATGTATGAGAGTTTTGTCATTCCTATTGAATCATTTTTCTGGATAAGAACAAAAACCCAAACACATCAATCTCTTCACCCACAAAAGAAACAGACTTATAAGAGCAAACAGTTCACTTAATACAAACCTAATGTTTTTGTACCTTGGGGGTTGTTCTTAGCTCCAGATACACAACATTATCAGAAGCAAAGTCTTCAACAACCTGTTTTGCAATGAAACAGAATATTCAATATTGACATTAAAATAAAACAAAATTGAGGGGAAGGTTTTTAAAAATAAATAATTGAAAAGTTCTCTTACTTCTTTGGTGATTCTTGTAATAATTTTGTGATCAGTGGTAAGAATGTGGATCAAGTCAAACAATTTGAACACTTCATGTAAGGTCCTCTCACCTGAATCAGACATAACATACATAATTTATAGCTTAAAATTCATCAAGCTAACATTATTGTGAGTTACTAAAACAAAAATCCACATGCAAAGTTAACTAAAAATACCAATAAAATTAAGTAAATTAAAATTCCTTTCTTCTCAAGTTTCTGTCTCAAGAAACAAACACACAACAATAAAAAAAAATCAAGAGAGGAAAATTTAAAGCTTACTCTTCATTATAACATGCTCAACATCTGAGAAAGCTATGACACCTTTGTCACCCAAACCTCTAGCAAGTTCACTGCAATCAAACACTAAATAAATAAGAACAAAAAAAAATGCAGAAAATTATAGCAATAATAAACTGAGAATATTTAGTGTGTATGGAAAAGGAAAGAAAGAAAAACTGACAAAAGAGTGGAGTCTCTGGCGGATCCATTGAGATGAGCGTGAAGCTCAACCTTGGGTATGGAGTGGTACGTCTCCATTTTCGTTGTTCGTCTTCTTCGTCTTGGTTCTTCTTGGCTTTCGTCCTTATCTTTTTTTTCTCCGCTGAAATATATTATTTATTAGTAATTATCGTACTGTTCTCTGTGCAGTGCAGCTTAGTATCGCCTGTTGTGATGTTACTTGTCACTATTTTTTGGGCCCATTCTGATTTTAGACTCCTCTGTGGGCCCAAACACTTTTTCTTTTTCTTTTTAATATATTTGGATTTTTTTTAATGAATAAGTAAGTTATCTTCCTAAAATAAATTAAGTTATCTTCTTAAAAAAAAGTTCTTCTAATTTTTAATTTGATAGATATGGTTTACTAAAAAAAATTATATACAATATTTTGATTAAGTTAGGATATCATTACACAAATATATAAAAAAAAATAAGTATATGTATTTCACCTTTGAAATAACGATGTTTATGAACTAATTAAGCTTCCACTTCACGAAAGAAAATGAGTTATCAATTAGATCTGTTTTTTCTTATTATTCTTTTTTTTAAAAAAAAAAAGAAGAAGAAGAAGAAGAAAAAGTGGGATTTGGAAAATATTTTGACCTTTTCTCCTACTTGTATATTTTCTCAATTTTGGGTTGGGTTGTATGTTGTATGTCTCTGTTGCTTTTCGTTCCAGTCTCTCTGGGTCAAACCAATTATTGTTAGAAGTTCTATCACATCGGCCACGTCACCACACATCTTGTTTTCTCGTTTTACCTGGACTTGTCCTAATATAGGTAGGCATGCTTATGAACATGGGCCTGTGAGCCCATAACAAGCATCTACAGCCCAAGAAACAATTACAAAATTAACACATTAAATTCTTTTTTTTTTTAAGCAAAGAAAAGATAATTTTTATTCCAACTACCACCAAACTATACTAACAAGCTTCAAAGAAGCACCAGAAACTCAAAAGGAATTTACCAAAGTAATTACATAAGTCTCTCTTCTACTAAGCTTGGAGAACAAAACTCCTTTCACTCTTATCTTAAATGGCCAAATTAAAATTAACAATAATGCTCCTCACCACACTACAAGTTAGATCAAAAACACAACTATTTCGGTTACACCACACAAAATACAACAAGACCATTCCGAAGCAAAGCACACCATGCTATCCAATCTTCCAAATCGGCAGGCCGAAAAAAGAGACCAAACCAACTTTAAATTTCCTGAACCAACTACTCATTATAAAAAATATTATTTTTAGTGACAACTTTTTAGTCACAATATAACCTTTTTTGGACTAAATGTAATTATTAGTCACAATAAAATATCACTTGTCACTAGACAAAAACATTGTTTTTTAGATACAAATTGTCTCTAATTTAACTTTACTCACAACAAGTATTGAGACTAAATATACATTTAGTCACAACAAATTATAATTTTTGTAACTATTACCTTTCGCTATGGACCTTTTAGTCACAACATAAAAATAATAATTTATAATTAGTCATAATTTTTTTATGAATTTGTAGTACCTTTAGAAATATGCAATCAAAAAACAGATACTAATGGGTTTTAATCTCAGCCTCATACACAAAGCAGTAGGTGGAAGGAATCAAGAGGATTTTGCCAAGATAACCAACACATTAAAATTATTACACTCTTTTTATACCGGTTGTGTAATATAAATTAATAATTAACAATGCATATCTCTAATTCTAAAACTCACATTTTCCTAATATTTGGAAAAGTCGTTCCTATCTTTATGTACTATTCAAGATAGTCTCTCTCTTTTTGGACTATGCTTAATGTTAAGACTATAGTTGTAAATATGTACGTGTCATACCGTGTTCGGCCATAAACAAGTTATATTATATCATATCATAAAAAATAGATAAATTGTATTGTGTCGTGTACTAATTTTTACAACTATATAGTCTTGATTGTAAGCATAGTCTAAAAATATGGGTCATATAATCACCAATTCTAATATTTTTTTTAAATTTTAATATATTTTATTTATAATATTAATATTTGTACATATTTTTGTATAAATGTAAAATTAAAATCCTAAATAATTATTAATAATATATTTAGAATAATAAATAGTATTCTATAAATGTAGGGCAATAGTGAATTTAAAGAATAGCTTTAACATAGAATAAATTTAGAGCATCTAATGTAGTATATATTTTTAGTTTAGTTTTTAAAATATTTTAAAGATTCTTTATTTTAAAAAAATAGTGTGAGTGCTCTTAAGCTTTCTAGTATCATTGTCATTAGGGAGTCACATTACTATATAAATATATATATTTATTAGGTATTATAATATGTAGTGTATTTTTGTTTAAAATTTTATTAGAGTTGCTATTACTTAATTATTACTTTAAATAATAATAATAAAATTAAGGGAAATTACTTCATATACTATCTTTTTTAACTTTTTTTTAAATTTACGGTTTGGATTTCTATGTAGAATTTTGTAAAAATGCAACAAAAAAAAAACTGTTTTGAAATGTAAAAATAAAAAAGTCCCTAAAATTAAATCTAATACAATTTAATTATATTTTTTTAGATATATAAATATGATCTAATTTTAAATTTATTTATAAAAAATTATATCTAACTAATTTTACTAAAAAATAAATAATAAATTTAGATATTTTAAATAATATAACTAATAGAATTGTCATGAAATTTTGAAATGATTATTTAAAGTCCTATTTAAATTTAAGTTAAAATTTATATAAAATATAATTAATTAATATTTTTTAAATTATATTTTAATAAATAAATTAAATTTAAATATTTAAAATTATTTTTTAAAAAAATTAATAATTAATTAATTAATTTAAAGTTTAAACCAATACTTTCCTTTAGATAGATAATATCATGAATATTTTTGCTGTTAAAATTAACATAGATGAGAATCGAGTTTTTGATCGTTGACTTAATTTATGTATATGTATATACGTGTAATCTTCTTCGAAAAGGAAGGTAATGAATCTCAATACATTTTCTGTACGTAAGTATATTATTCATGATGAGAACATTACTGTAGAGCCATTAATTCATCAGTAAGTATCAATTTTAATCGGTGATAAATATATACATAATTATTATTTTTTGAGTCAACTTTCTCTACGTATAGAACAGTTGTTCCATATAAATAGAACAGAAACATCATAAATAATTTGCTCGAATCGATAAGATTTATAGTCAGTCATTTAATTAGAAAATTGGGCATATAATAAATATATATGACAAGTGAGCAAGCTACCCCAGTCAAACAGTGGCATTACCACCCAATGAACTGTTCTAAGTTATATATGGAAGGTCTCATCCACTAGAACTAGGGTTTATAAGTTTGTTCTGATCTGATCAACCTATAATATATCTATATTTCAATAAAATAATAATATTATATCAAATCAAATACAACAAACTATCTTGGAAATATATATTTTTTAAAAAAGAAACTTATTTTAATATACATAAAAGTTATTTCAATATATATTTTTTTTTATTAGTACATATAATGTTCAAAATGGAGTTGGGTCTCTCTTCTAATAAAATTACTGAAGTTGGGTCAATAATATATAATTTTTTTATTACTATTATATACCTATGCCATGTTTTCAAAATTGTCCAGCATAAACTATATATACCATTAACAAGAGTTCAATAGAATATTAGAGGGTGTTTGGCTTTCCAGTTTAAAAATTATTTTCTGTTTTTTAAAATTGAAAACAGTTTTTAAAAACTATTATGAGTCGTTTGACAAAAATTTTTAAAAACTGTTTTTTAAAAATTGAGTTTTAAAAAACTAGAAAACAGAAAACATCAAAATGTTGTTTTCAATTTTTAAAAATAATTTTTTTTGTCTAACATATTATATTTTATATTTTGGTCACATAATCAGATCCTAGACCCGAAACCATACTAGAACCTGGACCCAGATGGGTCAATGTCATGGTATGGTGCTAAAATATTGAATTTTTTTTTCGTAAGAAAAAATCTAAAAACAGTTTTTAAAAATTTGTGCCAAACACCATTAAATTTTTAAAATAACAAAAAACTGTTTTCTATTCTCACTTTTATAAACACAATTTTTAAAACTGAAAACTGAAAATACAACCAAACAAGCTCTTACTTTTCTTATTCCCTAGCTATTTTGTTACTAATTTAATTTAATTTATGATTTTTACTCTTTTATTTATTTATTTATTTAATAATTTATATATATTTGAATAAAATAGTCTTTTATATGTACTTTCAACAAAAGTTAAATATTTTTTTTTTTTAATTTTTGAATTTATATTTTGCACCCTATATTCAATTGTACACTATTATGAAGTTATTTTTTAAAAATAATTAGCGACTTAAATTTGAATAAATAATTAGAGGTTTATCAATAATAGTGTTAAATGTCAATAAAAAAATTATTAAAATTACACAAATAACAAAAATATAATTACACACTTTTTTTTTTCTACAATTCTCTTAAAACTGTTATAAATATCGGGATTGTCTGGTGATGTACTTTCACGGAATGTATTCCGTGGTACATCTAAGGGTCTCAGGTATATTAGATGAGTGTCATGGTACGTTACTATTTTTTAACCCTAATTACCCCTAGATCAATCTCAGCCCTCAGATCAAATAACTCCTTCATTTAACGGCTGTCGTACATCACGGAATACATTCTATGAAAGTACAATTACGGGACAAAATCATGTCCCTATATATAATATTAATAATAATGATAAAAATACACAATTCTCTTAAATGATGGGTTGCCTAAAAAAAGAAGAAGAAGAAAACTTCAATTGGTTATTGGGAAAGTGAGCCTACACTACATGATCAATATTGAATAGTCTCTGTCCGTCCATACATTTTAGCAGTAGTGATGAGTTGAGTCATTATAGATCTGTAGAAACCTTGGGTAGCTTCCACACACAGCATACCCTAAAAACAGCTCAAACAATTTTATTGTTGGTTAATTATTAGGTGGGAAGTTGCATAAATAGGTTAAATTTAATTAATACTATTCTAGAACTACTACTCATTCAAAGTATACATATTAATTTATCATGTGTTTCATATCAAATAAGAAACTATAAAAAAAAGTGTCATAAAAGGATTTTGCTGGACACGAGATCCATATAGAAATGGCAAGTAGTGGGTTGTGTGAAGATTTTTCAATTAAAACATAAATCCATTAATATGTTAATTTATACACAAATCATGTTCTTTATAAATATATATATATATACTTTTTCACCAGTAAAATATAATATAAAGTTAGTAATCATAGTTATAGTGCGTTAATGAAATTACTTTTTCATCAGTTTACTTATTATACTTATCAATATCCCTTCAATCTAGTAACAGAAAATTAGTTACGTTAATTAATGGATTTCTTTAGTAAGGTGCGCAGCCATTAATTAATAATTCATTAATGTATTATCTTGTATATGTTGGATTGTATTTTTTGAGTGATATTTGTGAATCTTATTATAAGTTATTCATTAATCTTTCTATTCGAAAGCACATGTTGGAATATTATTTTCTAATTTGTTTTCGTAGTATTATTTGTTATGCTTACAACATTAATTATTTCTGTAAATTTTTAAAAAATTTCGTTTACAGTTCTAAAAATATATTTAAAATTTTTTGAACACGCGTGATAAACTAGAATATCATGAACTCTATTTTTATTACTGCAAAATATTCGAAATTTTTTAAAAAATTACAGCGATGATACTAAAACTATAATGAATACTGCTATGAAAAAAAATTGAAAAAAAAATATTTCAACATATAATTTTAGACGTGAAAGTTGACTTAAAAATTGTAATTAACACATTATGATCCTCTATTTACAATACAATATTATCAAAGACTATTATTTATTACAATTTTATAATTTGATACTAATTTTGTAAAATTTTACTATTTTTAGCATAAACTCAACCTCAATTTCAAATCTCATTTTCGGTTTGGACCCCATCCCCAAACTCTCACCGCAGATTGTGGTTCGAGCAAGGTTCGATGTTTGGTTTGGGGTTCGATATTCGGTGTCTGAGTTTTCAGAATCAAGGTCCGGGGTCGATTGGTTAGGGTCTTGGTGCGGGGTAAGATTTTGAAGTTGGGTCTACCTAGGTAGAGTTGGGTTCGAGATTAATACAATGTAAAATTTTACGATTTTTATACCATATATAACAAACGAACTCTAGGTATAGGTCGGGACTTTGGTGTTGACTGAAAGATCATCTAAATTCTAAGTTATAAAATGACATTTTACGAGTAATTAATAATTAATTGTAAAATTAATTTAGATACACTGTATCCATATTAAATAAAACTACACCAATAACAATAACTATATAATGTTGTATATTTGAACAATCTTTTTTCATATTTGCATTAATTAATGCAATGTGAACCAAGATATTCATTTAAAATTGCATTTAATTTTCCTCAGAAAATAAAACAACCAAAATAATAATAACCATTAATGCTCTTGTCCATTCTCCATCGTACAAAATAATACGTGAAATTTTTTTTTAAAAAAAAAACATTAATTACATTACATTTATATCTGACAGTGGTTTGGCATGACAATCAATAATGGAGACGCTTCTTCAATCTTCAACGCATTAAAGGAAACCTAATTAAACCACACATATATCTATTACTATTACTCTCAGCTAGCTACCTATTCTCCAACTCCAAACCATGATGCTTCTATATATGAACCAAACCATATAAACCCATAATAATTAATAATTAATTAAATATATTTATGGGTCTATTTATAGCAGCAGCCAAACATACACATTCCTTAAAGTTTTGACCAAACAACATTTAAATAAATAAATAAATAAAACTAGTTTGTTCTAGGGAAAATAACAGCCTTGAGAGGATTTTTCATGACAACAGTAAAAGCAAAAGTCTCAGTTGGATCAGGTGGCGAATTGGGTAGTGGTAACCACTTAAAAGCCTGAACCATCTTAGCCAATAATAAGTTCACATGTAATGTACCCAAAGTCCAAGCTGGACAGATTCTTCTTCCGGCACCAAAAGGAACCATTCTCACACTTTTGGTTCCAGTCCAATCCACGTCCTCACCATCCCCACCTTCCATAAACCTCTCGGGTCGGAACTCATCCGGGTCTTTCCACATATCCGGGTTTTCGGTAACCCAAGCCGTGTAAAACTCAACGCTAGCGTCAGCCGGTATATTGTACCCACCAAGTTCCGTATCTTTAACAGCCGCGTGTGATAACAAGAAATGGCTCGGCGGGTGTCTTCGAAACGTTTCTTTAATAATCGCCCCGAGATATCTCATTTTCTCCACTTCACTTTCCGTAACGACGCCGTTTTTACCAACCGTTTCAACTATTTCCTTGTGTAGTTTCTCTTGAATCTCTTGGTTTGTGACTAAGTGGAATAGGGCCCACTCTAAGGCAGTTGCGCTTGTATCTGTTCCTGCGTTGATGATTTCCGAAACTAACGTCACCAGCTCTTCTTCTGAGAGCCGTCCACGACCAGGAGCTTCAAGCTGAAAGAGCGAGTCGATGTAAGCCGCGCCGGCTGGACTGACCATTTCCTCGTTAACCTTAGCACCACTTTCGAGAAAAGCTTTACGGTTCCTCAAAAGTGGGACCAAACACTCGAGTTGTTTTTTTCTCAACTCTTTAGCTTCTCTTACACTACCACGAAAAAGGGGTGTGAGTAAAGGCAAGAAATCAGGGAGTTTAGGCAAAGTTATTAACATCACATCTTTGAGAATACTTTCGATGCGTTTAATTCTTTCTTCAGAGATTTTTGCACCAAAACAAAGACATATCAAAACACTACAAATAGTGAGTCTACAGTTACTCATTACTTCAACATAACCAACTTCCGAAGCCTCTTTATATATCCTCTTCATGTGGTACTCCATAGCCCAGTGTCTAATCCAGCTGCACTGTTTTATCCTCGTTGGGTTAATGAGTTCAGTCACGAAATTACGCCTCAAAGCGCGCCAAAGCGGACCGTACTCGGCTGAGTTGATGGCGCATTTCCCAACGCTAAATATAAGCCTGATAGGTGAGTCGGCTGGTCGGCTTGCAAACTCTGGGCCTCGTTGGACCAGGGCCTCGTGGATTAAGTCTGGGCTTGTTACAATAATGAGAGTTCGTTGGCCCATTTGCATGGTGAATATTGGGCCGTATTTTTTACGTAAATCTCGGACGACGTAGATGAAGTGACGTCGTTCGAGGATGACTTGGATTAGGTTCCCGACGATTGGCCATCCCGGCGGTCCAGGTGGGAGATTTTTTGGTCCTCCGCCGATGACGGAGCAACGACGCCACCACACACGGAGGAATATTAGAGCCACGAAGAGCATAAGAATATCTATATACTCCATAGTACTATATAGCTTTAAAATTCTCGATCTCTATCAAGGAAAGATTTATAAAACGATAATATTTTAAAGTTGTGTTGTTGTAATAACTAGAGAGAGAGAGAGAGAAATGTGAATTGGGGAAAAGATGGTGAGACTATGGGAGTCTTATATAACGTGAAATAAAGTTGGTTTGGGGAAAAATTAGAAGGGAGAGTGAATTCACCATTTAAGGAGCTCTATCTACCAAAACTACTCCTATTCAATGCGTATTCAGGTAGAAATAATTGACGCTGGTCTCAATGTAATAAATTGATAATTACAAATCGGGTTAATTAACTATTTTTTTTACTAACCTTTGAAGAGAGAAAAAAAAACAGTACTTTTTATTTAATAAGCCAACCTGTAATTTTTTTTACATATATATAGTAATTCCACACAATTTGATATTACTATAAATCATCAATAAATAAATAAATGTTATTGGTAATTTAAGATTGAGCATTGCTATTGGACACCAGTAGTGCCTAGCACCTTCTAAATGTGTCGACTTGCAATTGGCTAGCGATATTCTATAAAAATTATTATATTAAACTATATGGGACCCGATACTTAATTGCACCAATAGCGATATTGACACGTAGAAGGGTGCTAGGCACCAGTAGTGCCCTTTAGCATTTCTCTTTAAGATTAGGACACAAACATGTTTAGTTTAGAGTAATAAATCCCACTCTCTAATATTGATATTATCGAAAGGGAATTCAAAAAAATGAGGTTTGCAATTTGTGAGTATTAGTTGTATGTAAATTATTGAGTAATTGAGTTTTAATTTGCCTCTTAATAATTAATGGAATCCTAACTATTACTTTTACGACTAGCTACTTTGAATATATGGTGCCGTGTGTACGTGCAAATTTATTAAAAACTAATGCATATTAAAATTTGGGGTTTTTTTTTTTTTTTTTTTTTTTCATTTTTTACACTCCAAAAATAGATTTTTTTTTTTTTTTTTCATTCTTATAAAATTTTACATAAAAACTCCTATTGCAACTAGTGCTGCAATTTAAATTATAACAAAAATCGTATAGAAACTTCTATTTAAATTACATATACAAAAAGTCTACTCGAAAACGATAATGATTAATAAAAAAAAATTGTGTAGATATATAATATGTGAAGGAACAACAATAATGTGGAAGTTATTACAAAATTAGTCTACATATATTATTTATATGGATTGGAGATGTTGCATGTGGGATCTGATTTCCTTATCGTTTTGCAATAAATTAATAAGATTGACTTTTTTAAAAAAGTGAGAATTTTTAATATTTTCATGAAATCTATATTTTTTTTTAGGGGTATATTATATATGTATATGCTAAAAAAAATAATTGAATATGGTCGGCCACCATGTGCATGTACGAGCAACTTTTCAAGAAGAAGCTCTATCAATTTTGCTTCCGTTCCTTGCTTTATAAAAGCCACCCTATATAAGGGGAGCTGACGCAATAATATTAATTTTAAAATTTTATTTTTGAAAAACAAATTTGTTCTATAATTAATTTTATTTTTTAATTTTAAAAACAAAAAATAAAAATGTATTTTGTAAATTTTATTTTTATTTGTTGTTTTTATTTAAGTTGGGTATGGGGCCGGGGTCCGGGTCCCAATTTGGGTTTAGGATTTAGGTCTAAGGTTGGGGTCGAGGCCAAGACTGGAGTTTGAGGTCTAGATTTAGGTCGGGGCCGAGGTCTTGGTCTAGATTTGGGTCTGAGGCCGGGACCGAGTCCGAGTTCATGGTCCAGGGTCTGGGCTTCAAGTCAAGTCCGAGGTTCGGTTCAGGTCCATGGTCTGAGTCCGGGGTCCGTGGTCTGAGTTTGTGGTTTAGGATTTAGGTTCGAATCGGGTTCGTGTCGGGTCCAAGGTCCGGGTCGGGTCTAGGTTGGGGTTCGAGTCCAAAATATTGATAAAAAAATATGTTTAAAAATTTTTTGAAAGTGATTTTTTTTTTGTTTTCTCAATGAAAAAAATAAAAAATAAAAACAATTTTATAGAACATGATTTTAGAAAATTATTTTCACTTTTCTAATTTTGAAAATAAAAAACTGATAAAAAAAATATTACCAAAGGCACTTTTAAATTAGTTAAATTATATATTTTTTTTTTGAAGAACTTATTATTTTCATTAATTAGCCAAAAAAAACCCGAACAACATGTATAAAAGGAAGGTATTGAACCATATTCCAAACCACCTCATTTTGTAGTCCAAGGCCTAATCTAGCATGTTTATATGAACAATTTTCTAGGAATATAACTAGTTAATTACAAAGCTTGGGGCGAACAATAATGAGTATTTTATAAATCTAAAACATCTCCAAGAACAGAATAAAAATTGCTAGAACCACACAGTTTATCCACAATAATTTTACAATCAGTTTGAATAATACTAACAAACATTATAATAAGTTGTTGTAACCAAGTGAGTGCAAGAAGAATAGTGTTTGCTTCAACAAGAAGATGATACCATTTATTGGCTTAACAATACCTGCCCTGATATATTGTGCTCATCCAGTGCCACCACACATAACCTATATATATTTACTCTTCTTACTATCAAACACATCATCGGTATTGATTTTAAAGCTTCCCTGAGATAGAATTTGAGTGCAAGGCAGAACAACATGAGTAATTGAAGGTTTATTAAAAAAAAAAAAACAAATTATTCCTTTGATTCCAAAATTTTCAAAGAAAATGAAAAAGTAAAGAGAGAGCATTTTTATCCAATGTTTCAGTAGCTTTATGTATTAGTCCAATCAGACTGACATATTAAAGTGCTTATTAGTTACATAATAATGTAATAACTTATCTAATTATAAATGATGTATGTGTATTGTAACAATTAAATATAAAATGATTTTTTTGATAATATTTTAATAATAAAATGTAAATGCATGCATGAGACGCTAGACTTAATTATAATATATATTTTTGCACAATAAAATTTGTGACTTATACATTTGATGGAATATGATCAGACAGACATTAGGACGAAAAATATAAATATAGAGTAGTTAATTAAAAAGTAATGATGATTAACTATTGCTTGTAATTAATTTAATACTTTAACCTTAATAATTAATTTGTTGGATAGGTGTTTGGTAGTGTTATGCAAATCTTTGTTATAAAAAAAAAACGACAAATACTTGATACTAAATTCAAATTCGAACTAACAGCACTTATATTGATTGCATAATGTTGTATTGTAATTATCATTTTTTTTTAAAAGAAAAAATAACAAAGTAGATGAAATATATAACTTTAATAAATCATTAATTACGAACTAAATATCCCCATTTTCTTGTAAAAATAAATGTCTATTTTTTATATTACGTACCAATGAAAAGAAATGGTATAAGAAATCCTAATAAATTAAATTTAAATCACATCATACATACCAACATTCCTCTATTTATTAGAGGAAAAAGAAAAATTAAAAAAAAAATGTTGTCTTAATTATACTAAGGAAAAAAATTTATTGTTCTCTAATTAAAATTCCAACCCACCCCAACCAAAGGAAAAATTGGTTAGGTTTATTCAAATTTAATGATTAAATATTCCTATAAATTACCAATCATACTATCTATAAAAATAAACCTAACTGAACTACTTTTTTTTAATCAACACCACTTCATGCCTTTTTTGAGAGAAGTAAAATAGAGTTCTCATAACTTTTTAATGGAAAGAAAAAGAAAATATTAAAGTAAGAGTTGCATTATTTACAAGTAAAGTAAGATGATGAATCTCTGATTCCACAATTTTTTTTTAATTTTAATTATTTATTTTTTGTTTCACAAAATTAAAAGAAGTATTTTTTTTGTGGGCCTTTGTTTTGTTGATATTTGTATTAATTGGGGAATTTACAAAAATATTGATTGTTTCATGTGTAATTTTATCATTTCAAACCAAATTAATGTGTCCTTCTCAAAAAAAGAAAAAAAAAACCAAATTAATGTGGCCCATGCAACAATCAACATCCTCAAAAAACCATCTTTTAGGAAATATAAAACATGATTAAAAGAATTCTCCTCTCTTTACATGAGAGGAAAGATAATTCTCATAATCCTAAATTTCTTTACCAAAAGGACACCTAAAACCACATGTGCATTAAAATTAACCTCAAAGTTAAAATGGATAAATAAATACCGTGAATGTAAATATTTTAACAGTGTAACCAAAGAGACAGAATTTATTTGTGAAGACAACCAAAGTATAAATAAAAAAAAAATTGAGGGTTCAATAAATAAATTTTTAATAAAAAATAGAAAAAATTATTATTTTTTTTTTTTTTTTGAATGAAAATAATAACTTTATTAAATCATCATCTCAGTTACCAAACTAGGCAACAAATCAGTTGGAACAGACTCCAAACTGAAACTGCAATCAGGATATAATATAGAGGCTCTAGCAAAGTTATGAGCCACCATATTAGCTGATCGTCTAACAAAGTAAATAAAAACATTATTTGAATCTTTAAGCATATCCTTAGAAGCTTTAACAATTTGACCAAACATTGAAATCATTTCAATTGGGCTTCGTAAGGCTTGAATAACTGTGAGACAATCTGATTCAATGTCAACATTCGTCCATTGTCGCGTCTTTATCCAACTGAGGGCCTCCCGAATTCCCATAGCTTCGGCTGTGGCTGGGGGAAAATTGCCTTGAAAAGTCTTTGTACATCCCTCAATTAGAAAGCCTCTACTATCCCTCGCCACCAAACCGATCCCAACATGATGAGGATTCGAAAACAAAGCCGCGTCTACATTAACCTTAACTCTACCATCGATTGGGGCAAACCAATGCTCAGCCGCATCTCCCGGTATCAAACCAGAAAAAGTGGTCTCAATGACAGTTTTTTGAGCATTTTGCCAATGATTAAGGAAGTTTTTTGCCGACGAGACAATGCCATCTGCTCCCACACTTTTACCTTGCCACACCTTGTCATTCCGTGCGTTCCACAAAGCCCAACACACGGCCACAACAGTTTCTTTTCCAGACTTATCCACCTGCTGAAACGCCTCCATGCACCAAACCAGAAAATTAAAATTCTGGTGCAAAACCGTGCCTATACCCGTTCTCTCCCAGCAAATTGCAGCAGTCGGGCACTCCACCAAGGCATGAAAAATGGTCTCCTCTGCACTGGAACAAACAGGACACAACGTGGAGACCTCCACATGCTTAGATCGCAACTGAACCGTCGTGGGGAGGCAGTCCATACAAGCTCTCCACACCAGATTTTTCATCTTAGGTGGAACTTTTAAACACCAGAAAAGTTTCCAGAACTTGCTCACCACGGTCTCTTCAATCTCAGCCACTCCATTGAGGATTTGAAGTTGATTATAGGCACTCCTCACAGTATACAAACCTGAATTTTCCAAAGACCAAGTCAAGCAATCCATTGTTGAAGACGGCTGAAGAGGAATTTTTAAAATAAGCTCTCGATCTCTCGGTTCAAATAGATCATTTAGAATCTCAATATCCCACTCCCTACCATCGATCGACAATAAGTTCTCCACCTTAGCATTCGACAGACTTGGATGTGTAGATATAACCATTGGATTTACATTATCGGGCAACCACGGCTCTCCTAGTACCCGAATGTTTCTTCCATTGCCAACAGTCCATCTAACGCCACTTACAACCAGTTTTTGGGCTTCCAAAATGCTGCGCCAAACATAGCTCGGGTTAGAGCCGAGAGATGCAGTAAGGAAAGAACCATTAGGATAATATCTAGCTTTGAAGATCCGCGCAACTAACGAATTCGTGTTAACACATAACCGCCAGCCTTGTTTCCCTAAAAGAGCCATATTAAAATCCCTTAAGTTCCGAAATCCCATTCCTCCCTTGGTTTTGTGATGGCAAAGGCGTTTCCAAGACATCCAGTGAATACCCGAATTAGATGAAGCAGATGACTTCCACCAATAGCGAGCCATTAAACTCTCCATTTCAGTTGTTATTTTTGTAGGAATCATGAAGACGTTCATAGCATAACTTGGCAAAGATTGAGCTACTGCTTTAATTAGCACTTCTTTCCCCGCTCTAGAGATGAATTTGGCACTCCAACCTTGTAACTTCTTTCTAATCCTTTCCTTCAAATAACCCAAAGCAGCAGTCTTGTTTCGGCTCATTGAACTAGGAAGGCCTAAGTAAAGACTTCCCGCTGGTGCAATTCCCATAGCCAAACTCGTACAAAGAACATTCCGTAAGTTATCCTCTACATTGGAACTGAAAAATATAGAGGATTTTGCAAAGTTTACCTTCTGACCCGAAGCTAGTTCAAACTTATAAAGGATTTCCTTGATACGGCGAGCTTCAACTTCATTAGCTTTGCAGTACAAATAACTGTCATCAGCGAACAACATATGAGAAATCCTTGGTGCACCATTAGCTACTTTGCACCCATGAATCAAACCCCTTTGTTCATATTTACGAAGTAAAGCCGTGAGGCCCTCCGCACAAAGAATAAAGAGATATGGTGAGAGGGGATCTCCTTGACGGATCCCTCTTGATGGTACAATCGGCCCCACTTCAAAGTTTCCATGCACAAATTTGTAACTTGCAGACTTGACACACCGCATAAGAAGCTGGACCCAGTTCTCCATAAAGCCCATTTTCCGTAGCATAGCTTCGAGAAACCCCCACTCCACACGATCATAAGCCTTGCTCATGTCTAACTTCAAAGCCATATACCCCTCCTTGCCTCTACGTTTTCTTTTCAAATAATGAAGGATTTCAAAAGAAACCAAGACATTATCAGAAATTAAACGTCCCGGGATAAAAGCACTTTGATTTTCAGAGACCACGACATCCATAAAAGGCTTCATTCTATTAACCATAACTTTAGTAATGATCTTGTACAACACATTACATAAAGCAATGGGACGCAAATCAGCCATAACCTCAGGATTCTTCTTTTTCGGAATCAGAACAACATTCGCATTACCACAACCATTATCAAAAATACCTTGTTCGAAGAACTTACGGACACAGTGAATCACATCATGCTTCACGATAGGCCAACATTTTTGATAAAAAGCCGGAGTCATGCCATCAGGTCCCGGGCTTTTGTCTGGATGCATTTGGAAAACTGCTTTCTTCACTTCTTCTTCAACAATCGGCTGCCCCAACTCTAAATTCATCCAGTCCGGAACAACATTCGGGACATAGTCAATTATCTCTTGACAACTTGTATTTGATGAAGTGAATAAAACATTAAAATAGTTCGCAACAACCTGAGGAAGACCATTTTCCCAAGTAACCCAATTACCATGCTCATCTCGCAGCGTACTTATCAAATTGTTGCTCTTCCTTGTACTCGCTGCCTTATGAAAATAATTACTATTTTGATCACCTTCCTTTAGCCAGAATTGCTTTGCACGCTGCTTCCAATAGCACTCCCTCTGATCAAGAGCCTTGAAAAGATTTTCCTTTGCTGCCTTATAATTTTGGATTGAAGCTTCGTCCCTACCATGATTAAGTCTCTTCAGATCCGCTTTGAGTCTCTTTATTCGATGATTAAGAGTTCCAGTGATCTCTTTACCCCAACTACTCAACTTTTCAGCACACAACAAAAGCTTCTCACTAAAGCTTCGGTCATGTCCTTCTTCCCAACAGTCCCTCACTATCTCTACACAAAGTGGTTCCTTTAACCATGAATTCTCGAAACGAAACCGACGAATAGGTGTAACATTAATCTGCGGCTTGGGCTCGAGAAAGATGGGCGTATGATCTGAGGTTGAGTAATCAAAATTGGTGAGAGAAGCAGTTGGAAAGATCTGGTGCCACGTTGAAGAAGCAAGCGCTCTGTCTAGTCGGACTTCAACCCAATTATTCGATCCCCTCCCTTTTTCCCAGGTAAATGGATGCCCATGAATTTCGATGTCCACCAAATCACATTGTTGCAGAGCAGTATTGAACCCCGTAATAAGACCTTGAGGGTACGGCCTACCCCCTCTTTTATCCTCTTGTCTTACCACATTGTTGACGTCTCCAATAACACACCACGGTAAATCGGATTGTCTTGCTAAAGTACGCAACAAAGCCCACGTTTCATGCCTTCTACTTCGGATTGGTTCTCCATAAACCCCCGTAAGTCGCCAATTACCAAACTGAGTTGAATGAATAACCAAATCAATATGATTTTTGTTATAGCCCAACAACATGCCATCATCTTTATTCTTCCATAAAAAAGCAACTCCACCCGACAACCCAATAGAGTCAACAGAAAAGACTCCTTCAAAACCCAAAAGATTAGCTAAACTAACCACTTTAGATTTTTGACATTTTATTTCACACAGAAAAATAAAATGAGGTCTCTTTTGAGAAACAATTTCTCTTAGGAATTGAACAGTCCGTTGGTTCCCAAGCCCCCGGCAATTCCAGCTTAAAACATTCATAATGATTGGCGGGCTTGGAAACCAAGGCCCGCCCCAACAAAGTTTTTTGGACTACCCGAAGAGCCCACTGCCACTTTTCCACTATCACACACAACATCCATTTCAGTAAAAATAATGTCTTCATGGGCTTTATTAGTTACCTCTATTTCCTCTTCATTCACCAGCCCACTACCATCAACCAAGCCCATTCTCCTCCTTTTATTATCAATAAAAGTCAGCCCTTCATTTGAATTATTTTCCCCTGGCGCCAACTCACTTTCTTCCCCATTCAATTCCCTTATTTCAAGGGATTTTTCTTTCCCTAAATGTCGTGCATCTCTTAACTCCCCATAAAGATTTTTATCAAAATTGGCATGATTATTGGGTAATAAAGAGTCACCCGGATTTCTAGCGATTGGGATTTGATGATGATCGGCTCCTCTTGTCCCCTGAGACGAACCACCGCCTGAACTGTTACTGGTAAAGGCCCTTGCCGCCGGGATACCAGTTTTCATAGCCAGACCCGACTTCAACCACTTCGATCCATCAGCATAACGTCGTCGTCTAGGAACCGCCCGCAACTCCTCATCATAGCTTTTGACTATTTGATCTCTGGGCGTATCAAACAACCTCTCACAAAACCTCTCGGTGTGGCCGAGGATACCACAAATGTAACAAAAAGTTGGCAAATCCTCATACTTGAAAGAGACATGACAAACCGGCCCCCCTTGTATCTCCAGTTTTTTCTTCTTTTTTAATGGCTTGTCCACACGTATCTTGACTCGAATGCGAAGGTAATCCCTCCAAACACCCAGAAAATTATTCGGATCGGACTTGACAAACCTTCCAATATAGTTACCAATCCCTTGAATGATTCTTTCCGACATAAAACCAGTCACCATGTTGTGTATTTGAACCCACAATTCAAGGTGTGATAACACTACCTGCCTCGGATTTTCCCCTTGTTTCACCCTCTCAAAAATTAATGGCGCTCTATCAAACGTCCATGGGCTTCCTTCAATAACCCTTTCAATGTCCACTTCATGGTAAAATTGAAACAAAAATAAATTCGGCTCTAATTCCTTCACATAAAGTCCCCTTCCTGGTTGCCATAGAGTGGCAATTTTATTTTGCATTGCCTGAAAATCGATGGCACGATTTGTTAAAAACGTTCCCACCAAAAGCCATCTATCGTCTATTTCCGAGGAATCCACAGCAACATTGTCAAAGATCAGTCCTTCCTCATCCTCATCGTCAATCGAAAACGCAGCAGCCATCCTCTCCACTGTATCCCCTTGATCCATTGTGACCAACTAAAATAAACTTGAGACTAACACGACAGAACAAAGTGATCAAAACCAAAACACTGTCAACGAACAAACAACCATGTCAAAAAGACAAGACTAAAAAAAAAAATAGAAAAAATTATAAAATTACAACTAAAAAATTAAAAATTAATAATATTTGAAGGACTAAGTAAAACATAGCTCCATCCCTCATAATTGGCAATATTATTTCACGTGGAACCCTTTCCATGCAAAGCGCAAAATTTAAGTGGAATTTTAACTGTCCAAAAGAATTTTCACCAACTTGATAACATTATTTTTTATTTTTTGAAATTTAGATTGTAATCACTTTGAACTATGCTAAACTATGCTAAAGTTACGATTAATCCAAAACTAGCATTTTTCTTAGTTAATTTATTAGGGTAGGTTTAGTATTATTTTTGGAATAATTTTTTCTTACATCTTAAAATAAAATATATTTATGCATCAAAAATAGTAGAATCATTCAATTGTAGAAAAATCATTTAGTTTATTTTTATGTTAAGTTTGACTAGAGAACGACATGTCGTTGATATTGTGGCTCTCGCATCGAACGGCTGTGATCAAATCACGTTGATTCAATTTGCAACCGAACCCAATCCAAATTCTTGGTTAAACCCCTCAGGAAAGAGTGTTCATTGTTCTCTAAGCCTCCGCCAAATATGAATATGGGGTCAATGAGTTTCGCTTCAATCTTCGCCAACGGTTGCCGTAGTCTAAGCTCCCCTGCTCTCCTCGTTCGTACCTTGGGTCTCACTCATATCTCTCTTGTTGATTACTCTAACAATCTTCTTCCGGTACCTTGGTGTCCCCGGACTCCGACTCCGACTCCAAATAAAAGAGCATTTTCATGTGAAGCTACGAAAACAGATGTTGCCGATCTCAATACCGATTCTTCTGCAAATGGGTACCTTAAATTTTCCAACTTTAAGTGTTTTTCACCAATAGAAAATGGAATTCTATATATATTCTCGTTCTCTCAGTTTTTGGCTCTTTGTTTGTTTGTTTTATTTATTGTTTGGGTTCGTTGGAAGTTAACGTTAATGAATATGTAGCTGACGAAAAGCTTTACAACGTTTAATTTTGAAAGTTTGAACTTTTATTTTTCAATGGGATTCTCCAATTTTCCATATTTGTTCAGTGTGTATTTCAATGCTTCAACATTGCTCCTTTTCACGTTAAAGATCATACATTTATCACCATTGTCTAAGGTACCATTCGTAGTTACAATGCACAGTGGAGCTATGATTATCACACATATTAGATGGATTCTTCTAGCTAATTAATGTATAGTTTTTGTCATATGATTTTTGCTTTGCTAACATTAAAGCTTTAAATTCAAATCAGCTACCCAAAATATGATCGCTTGCTACCTTGTCCCTCGCACAATTTACCTCCAAGAGTTGAACATTTGGTTGTTAGTGAAGGGGGACGTGTTCAGGATTATATATGTAAAGCTCTGGATCTTCCTCCTTTGTAAGTGTTCCTGTTTAGTCATGTTGTATTTTTGTCAATGCTTAAGAATTAATTTCTGTTATAAGAAGTTTGAGTAATTAGTAAAAAAACATTTTTATGGTTTGAAGGTTTGTTGCAGATCTCATCCATTTTGGAGCTGTATTTTATGCCCTGGTATGTCCAAGGCCTCCTCCAACTGCAACACCAGAGCAAGTAAAGTTATTCAAGCAATACACAGCACCTTCAGCTTTGGTAAATAGAACTTCCATCAAAGGTAAAACCGTACGAGAAGCTCAGAAAACTTTCCGGATAACACATGTAGACCAGTTTGTTGAAACTGGAACATACTTGCGCGTACACGTGCATCCAAAGCGTTCTCCAAGGTAGAACACAAGATTTGATGGATTTTGAATCCATTCATTTTTTACTAAGCTCCACTCTTCTTGTTGACCAGGTGCTATGAAATTGACTGGAAATCAAGAATTATAGCTGTGGCTGATTCTTACGTTGTTTTGGACAAACCTGCTGGTACATCAGTATGTAACAATTCCATAACTTTTGTATTATGTTGATGTGACATAAAAGCTCTCTTGGATAAATAATATTGCTGTATGTATTTATGCATCTTTGTAAGTGGCTATAATTGAAAAAAGGAAAGAAAAGTTGGTTGGCAGATACTTAAATTAAGATGCTGTGTTTGCTGTGAATTTATGTAGCAGTAACAAGATTTTGGTTTCTGTTTTGAATGTACAACGAGTTTTTAGCTGGGGTTGTGTGTGTGTATATATATAAATATTTCTGAATTTGTTGATTATAACTTGAACCTTGATGAACTTTGTTATTGTTGTTCGTGTTATTTACACTGAATGATACTATGCACTTTGGGTCAGGTAGGAGGAACCACTGACAACATTGAGGAAACTTGTGCAACCTTTGCAACTCGTGCCTTGGGATTAACAAGCCCATTAAGGACTACACACCAGATTGACAATTGTACAGAAGGATGGTAACTCTTATTTAAGTTGTTGTGATGTGATCTGTTTCTTCTTGGATGATGTTTTAAGATAATTGATCTTATTTAAACCCATTAGGGACTTACACCAGATTGATAATTTTACGGAATGATGGTATAATTCATATTGAAGTTGCTGTCATGTGATGTATTTTTCTTGGTTGGTGTGTCAAGATAATTGAAGGTGTGGAAATAATGCCTATTTTAATTCTCTTGCAGTGTTGTGTTAGCTAGGACCAAAGAGTATTGCTCAGTTTTTCATGGAAAAATCAGAGTAAGTGAATATGGTTTTATTTCTTGCAGTTTTTCCCTTGTAGAGAGGGCATACAACATTAACTCAGTCAGAAGTGACCAATATTGCAATGAATGCAATGCAGAAATAAAAAGCTCATAATTACATGTTACAGGTGTATATGGGTACATAGTCATTTAAGTAACTTGGACCATTTGTCTCAAGGCCAATTGCTTCATAAGGAATTTGTTTTATGTGAATATCAGGAGAAAACGGTCAAGAAGCTTTATCTTGCTCTTGCTGCTGCTCCTTTACCAGTTGGAATAATTACTCACTACATGCGTCCAATTAACATGGCTCCAAGACTTGTCTCAGAAGGTAATCATATCTTATTGATAATGGATGATTAGAAACTTTCTTTTAACTAGGCCTTATTTACTGAACAGCAAGGATGGATATTGTGTTAAATGGAGAAAATGACTTAATTTTTTATTACTTTCCAATTATTTTCATTGCAGATTAGTTAATTTGTTTCTAGTGTAATGTGGTAGTTACAGTCTCTAGGATATTTTCTCTGGAAAGAAATGTGCGGAAAAGTTGCAATATTTTTATCACTGGTTACATATTTAAACTTAAAAAAATCAATCTCTGTTGTTTGCAGAGAAAATTGAAGGGTGGCACATGTGTAAACTTGAGATAATAGAATGCAGAAAGGTTCCCTGGCCAAGTAGTGCCATAAAGGAGAAATATTGCGTTGAAGATTGTTATTGGCCTTCAAAAGATTATGCATATGAATGTAAAATCAACCTTTTGACTGGAAAGACTCATCAGGTTAGAAACAGACTTTTATTTGCTTTTTCCTCCTTTAATATTCAATGTTCACTTTGAGTAGGCGAGTCCATTTTCTGAAAGATCCTGGCAAAATATTAACTCTTGAGTTGCCTTCACTAGTTTGCATGATGGTGATCATGGGGCAGTTCCAAATATTATCATCCTTTAAATATGTTTCTTTTCATATGGTATATCAAACAAAACTATCAGGTTAATTTTTTATCAGTTGCTATTGTATTGTGGATGATACTATAGTAAATTCTGAAATCTAAACATTTTGAAGACTTGATCTTGTCCAGGGTGTAGGAGTTTGCAAGAAAACTGAAAAAAAAAAACGAGGTGTAGGAATTATTATCTCACTCACAGGACTGTATGTATTACTGTTTGTTGGACAAGACTTATGAGTTTGCCTTGGAAATGATAATTTTTCTGATGCAGATTCGAGCACAGTTAACGGCCTGTGGGGCACCAATATTAGGTGATTCAGCATACATGCCAGCTGCACTTGCGGAGATAACCAGTCCAGGAGTGAACCCATTTGGAAAGCATAGGAAAAATCGGTCAATCGAGGATATAAAAGAAACGGATATTACAGAGTGGATTGCACAACATGGAAAGGAACCTAGTGTTGGTATTGGTCTTCAAGCATGTCAGATATCTTGGGATGATGGGAAACATATGTACGAGGCTGGAATCCCGTGGTGGAGATGTTAAGAAGGTTAAAACAGAGGATAAGGATTGACTGCAAGGTCTGGTAACTTCTTATGCTAAAGTTGATCAATTTGTATGCCATCATCTGATCGCATATTCTCATCTTTATGTAGCTTATTCATTTGCTAGCAAGTTATTCTTTGAGCTATCATCATATTTCATTTACGAGATTAGCAAGCCCTGTAAGCTGGAGAACTATGTTACTTCTTGTAATACTGGAAAATCAAACATAGAGTGACTTTCATATAGGATAAACTGCATAGTCATTTCATTTATACAAACAAATATGTAATGAAATTTTCTAATACTTCTCTCCATGATATAAAAAAAGTTGGAAGAAAGATGTGAATTCCTTAGTATTGGAAGCCTTTTCCATCATGTTGTGGTATTATGGATTTTCCCTTTTGCTTTTTAATGAATTTCTTGTACCAAGTTGCTGATAGTTTTTTGCTTCTCTTCAGAGTGGCATAATCTACATGGTGAAGTCCAAACCTTACTGTATATCCATATTTCCACTCAAAATTATCGAGCAAAGACCAGGCGAAGTAGCCTCTCACATCTGCTCCATTTCTAAATACAGAGAAAACATGTCATTAAAATCCATTAACACTGACTCAAGAACAGAAATAATTGCAGTTAACAGTGGCTACCTCACTGCTTTCAACAGAGCATCTAAATAGTCAGCCATATATTTCACTCTGTAGTCATCATGTAGAGATTCTTTGGTATTGTTATCAAGATTGTCAACGAAACCATAACCTACAAGAGCCACAATAATTCTCATCAGAATTATCTCCCTGAACTGAAGATGAGTACATATATCTTCCATGTTCAAGTCTATGCTTACCATTTTCTGTAATGAACATTGGTGTGTTATTGTATCTTTTCATTACATAAGTAACAATTTTCTCCATTCCTTGTGGGTAGACATTCATCCAATCAACTGCAGCCTGCACAATCAAAGGAAGTTACATTTTCTTGTTCAGAGACTTTAAGGTTAATTGGTAAACTTGTAGGAATAATATTGCTATAAGATCAATATTTTTACATACAGGCACAGATTCTCCAATGGGGACTCCATTTCTTTCTGAACTTTGCCGGTACAGACCTTCAGTCCAGGAGACACCAAATCCAGGTTCACAAGATGAATCGATACAGTCCTGGACATAGTAAGTGCTGTAGTGATTGATGCCTATAAAATCCAATGCCATATTCAGTTTCTCCTTGTCATCACTTGAAAATTTAGGCAAGACAGATCCCACAATGTCTTCCATCTCAGCTGGATATTTACCATATATGATTGGGTCCAGAAACCTGCAGCAAACTTAACTTTGGTTTACTATTCTTTTGCTTACTATTCTTATCAAGAAATAGATAAGCTAACCAGTTCAATGTGAAGGAATGAGCTCTTTCAGCTGCTGCCTTGTCTGCCATGGAGTTGGTCAAAGCTTCATACCACATTGCTTGCAAGACAATCCCAATACTACCTCTCTGTTCTTTCTGTAAAATCCCAAGAATACATTATATTATATGCTGTGAGAACTTCACCTTCCCAAAACTTGTGCATGATCAGTTGGTTACCTGGTATTTGGTCCTGTAAACATGAACAGCGGTTGCATGGGATAAGATCATGTTATGTGCTGCTATAAAGGGCTCTCTCTCTGAATCTCCATTTGAACAGTTTCCAAAGTGGCTTGAGCATCGACATGGTGGAAATGTACCTAAGCGGTAACCCCATATAGCTTGGACGTTTGGCTCATTAAAAGTTGCCCAATACTTAACCCGATTGCCAAAGTGTTTGAAACATGTCTCAGCAAAGTAGGCGAAATCATTTCTGGACATTGTAAATTATCAGACCATGCATATCATATGTGGTAATTGATTCATTAATTCGTGTGTATAGTAATGAAAATGAGTGAGATTCTTACTGTGATTTTGGACTAAGCCAACCTCCATATCTATCCTCAAGCTCTTGGGGAATATCATAATGTGTCAATGTTACAAATGGCTCAATTCCTGTGAGTACAATATTTTTTTTCTTTCACATTTGGTGGTAATCATTTAACCATAACATAATAAGATTTGGTACATATATAATACAATGAGAAGATACATACCTTTAAGTAGTAGAGCATCGATTAGGTTGTTGTAAAAGTTAACTCCTTCTGGATTGACACCACCATATATTCCTTCTGTAATCACAAAATGGACATCGTTTTCAAAATCAATATATAATAAAATGAGCATGCTATTCAATAAAGTGGTACGGTACTACGTATATATAGAAATTAAAAGAAGAAGAAAAAAAAACATACTAGGCAAGATTCTGGTCCATGAAATGGAGAATCGATAGCTGTTAACTCCAAGGGACGACATAATTTTTACATCTTCCTATTTTGAACATCAAAAGGTACTAAATTATAGATAAAAATAACGCAAATTATGTATAATCGTAAAAAAGTGACACTATATATTTGTGTATGAATATAAGGCCAACTCTAATAGAATCAGAGATGCCTATATTAGTGCTTGTTACTAAGTGAGGACAGATCGAGTCATAAAATAATATTTATGGAGAGAAGATAAGAAAGAGTGTTCACTATTAGCACAAGTGCCACGAATTTCTTTTTCTCTATTAATGCTGTGAGATTTGAAGTTTCTCAATATATATTTTTTAAATAATTTAAATATTAGGGCTGGTGACCTACCTCATAAACACATCTATTTCATAATTAATTCTTTCAACCTCAAAAAACATAACATATATTTCATAGTAGGAGTGATCATGGATGGCTCACATATGTTTTAATTTATTAATTAGTGGCAAATCACAGCAAATCACAATAGTGGCGACAGCTAGAAAGACCCCAATTATTACGGTCGAGTACAGTGAGTTCATTTTTAATTTGTTCTTTATTTTACCTTTTCCATAACTAAAAACCCTTTAGTCAACTTAACTATAGTCTATATTTATGTTTCCTACTTGTTCCCTACACCGATTCTATCTCCTATTTGGTCTCTCTCCCGGAGGATTGGTTCAAAATGAACTGTAATGTTGAAATTGGTTGTGATATAATATGGGTGGTGGCTTTGGCTAGGGACCACCAGGAGTTGTTTTTGTGGATAGCTACCAACATGCTCAATTTCTCAGATTCTCTCATTAGGAAAGCTGCGGCGTGTATGTTACTATGGAATCAGCAGTCTACTAGAAACATCATTTTGTGTTAACAGAGAGTGACACTCAAAAGCGATTATCAACGCTTTAAAGGAAACATGTTCCCTTTGGAGTATTACTAACTATGTACTACAATGTAAACAACTCTTTAATTTGTTTTGCACCTGTAATTTTTCTTTTATTTCTAAAATGTGTAATTTTGCGATCCATAACGTGACTAAGTGGGCTCTCGCTTATAATGTTACTGGTATGGTTAATCCCTCATATATACCTGATAACATTTTATGTAATAACCGTGAAATTTAAACTTTTCTATTGTTTAATATATTTATGCAGCTTTTTCAAAAAAAAAAATAATAATTGCTAAAAGGTAATACCTAGCAGACTCTCAGAGTCAAAATAAGAAAATATCTCTAACTAGGCATCACTTATAGAAAGTGATAAATACCAGTAGTGCTCAATATTTTATTTAACGGTTGTAGAAGTGAACGTTATACGTGTATATATATATCTAAAAGCTTTTCTACATAGTATACATACCAGATAACGATGATAATGGTCCACGGCTATATCACCATTGCTTCCATCGATTATGTTACCTGCAATATTATTTATATGAATACATTATATTAGTCATGATAAACAATATTAATTAATCTAATTTCTTGTCATAAAAATAATATGCAGTTGATTTTTTTACCTGGTATGTGTGTATAAACATCCCAATTATTTAACCCTTTACCATCGGTTAAGTAAGCGCCTTCATACTACAATCAAGAGTCAAATAAATATATATATATTAAGTGCACACATATATATTGTATATATATATATATACTTTATTTGTATATTAACCAGAAAAAGGAGAAACCTGGTAAGCAGAAGAAGCAGTGCCAAACAGAAAATTAGGGGGTAATGGAGAATTAATATTGCTGATAATAAGATCATCACATAATATGAAGGGCAATGATGATATTGATATTAGAAGTAGTATGATCTCCAAGACCAATAATACAACATTTTGAAGCCTATGATGAAATCCCATATCTTAAAATGAAAAAAATGGTCAACTACTGTTTTTCTTGTATGATATATATATGCATGGGCTCTATATATATGTATACTAAAAGGGAAACATTAATAAGAGAAATAAAAGCAATTTTAGTAGTGAGGCAATTAATTAATGTAATTATAACTTTAATGCATGTCACTTCATCACCTTCCATCGATCGTTTTCGTTCTATTTCTTTATTTTTTTTTATCCCATATGCCCTAACCACTACCACCCTCTTTTCGTGAATTATCAGCAATGGGATATGCTTTGACAAATTTTTTTTATATGTAAAAAAATCATCACTGATATATATGTATTATATTATGTGTGTCTTTATCCTCCACAAACGTTTTTTAATTAAATAATTATGAAAATATTAATAAAAAGTATTAGATGCCTAAAGTCTATAACTTGCAAGTTAAACGTTTGTGAGGGGTTAATAATTATTTGTTTATTTTTTATTTTTTTAATTTGATCAAAAACTACATACAAAATGTAAAGGTAAAGAAAATATATTAGCACACCAAATAATTATGATATTATTAAAAAAAATATTAAAATAAAATATGCCTAATATTTGATAATAAAAAACTTATTTTTGAAATCTTTCTGTCAGCATTTGATCTAAAAATATATATAGTTATGTTCAACTGTTGAAGAAAGTTATATGCTATTCAAAAACAAGTTAGAGTTGTCTCCTGCTCTCTTTCTAAAACTCATGAGTATTGGAAGAAGACAAACCAAAGAAAAAAAATAACATTAAGATAAAAAATGAAAAAATAAAAATCATTTATCACACTAATGATAAATATAACATTAGAATAAAATAAATTTAATGGTGAAAGAAAAAATTTCCAACCAAATAGAAAAGTAGCACTGACTAGTGGATAATAACCTAAAAACAAAATATCATATTACATTTTTTCTTCTTGAAACTAGAATTTTTTTTTTTTTTTTGCTAGAAACAAATACTACTTTTCTAAGAAAATGACTAAGTCTGAAAAACAAGTAGCAAATACAGGAGATATATTTCTTGATTCCAAAAGTGTTCTATCATCTTATTTGACATATGATGATCTCACTGCCTCTGTTGTCTTGTCACAACCGAAGAGATAAATACCATTTAGTTTTTCTTAGACATAATTCACAGTACCTTGTCGTAGTGGGAGAGTTTCTAGGAACTCACCTTCTTATGACTTGGGAGACACTAGTGATTAAAATCCATTGTGAGTTTAAACAAGTAATGGATTGTTAGGACAAGAAACTAAGAAGAAAGCCAATAGAACTATGGTTTAATCCATTCACATGGAGTAACCTTAAGTTTTCTATTACAAGGACATAAAAGGAAATTTTCGTTTATAAGTCTATTCAATGGACTTAACAAAACTTCCTGTTCCTAGTATTATAGGTTTGAGTTTATCTAAACCTATGGCTTGTGGTATACCTGGTAATTACTTACTCTAATGCAAGCAACTTACTTTAGTAAGATGCTGAAGCATTTTCTTTCTAATGGCAATCTATAGAAGCTTCACAACTTCTTAGGTATAGATTTTATTTATCTAAGGAAAAGTCTCAACTATTCCAGAAAAGATAAAGCCATGAAAGAATTTCTTATATCAACAGTGAGAGGTCTTAGATATGCTTTTGTATGCCTTAGACCAGACACCTGCTGTTGAGTGGGAGTAATGAGTAGGTATCAGATTAATCCAGGAGAAGAACATTGGAAGACAATCAAGTAAATCCTAAGATTAAGAAGAGGAACTATATGATAGTCTATAAGGGTGTGTTTAAAACTCTTAGACTACACCATATCAGATTTCAAAATTTGCCTTTGTGCTAGTAAATCTTTACGATAAGATGGTGGTTACTCCGGGGTGGAATAGTGATTTTGGAGAAGTCTAAAAACCTATACGAAGTCTCTAGGTCTACCAGAGAGACCGAATGTTAAAGCTGCAGGAAAGGTACTTATTCAGTCTAAGGAAAGTTCTATACATCTTTGGCACCATTCCAAATTGCCTTAAACTACTAGTGTTAATTTCCTGATTAACCAAAAGTAGTTGCCAAAGATATAGAATCCAGTATCCCAAGAGAGTAGACATATAGAGAGGAATTTCACATTATCAATGATTTTGTGATTAAGGAAGAGTAATGGTGGAGAAAAGGTTGTGTTTAATTCAACCTTTCAGATCCTATTACGAGGAGTTTACTACTACTACACTTGATTTGTATATCGAGGTGTTGAGATTATTTGAAACGCACTTTTTGTTTTATATTAGTGCAAGTGGGAGTTTGTTGGGTTTTATGCCCTAAATAAAACTCATTTCAATATAATCAGATTTACTTATTAATATAGATCGTAAATAACATTTAATGTTGCATGGTTCACATGATTTATTTCATGATTATATGTACATAATGTATAAATTCATACGAAACCCTTTTCACATACTTGATCCCGTTTATTGTGCCGTCAACACATTGGAAAGTAAACATGACTATGTGAATAAAGTTTCCTAGATTTATCGGACATAGGGTTTTGCCGATATGATAATCTACAACGAGTTTACTTGCATTTGGAGAAGTGCTATGTTCTTTCCAGAGCATTGGTTAAAGTAAAGCTCAGGTTGGATGCATGGAGTATGCATCGGAAGGGACCGATATTGAACTTTGACTTAGATTTATTAAACTTACCGTAATATCTATTCAAGTCAATATCGCCTAGTTGATCCTAGATCAAATGTTCTTAATCCTGTTATGATTAGGCTCAATCTTGAAAGGCTATTCGTGTTCTTTGATTTGTTAGTTAAGCCTACTTTTAGGTCAGGGTGATACGTACATTTTGGGAACACGGTAGTGCAATTGAGTGGGAGCGCTAGCATAAACATGGAATCTATAGCTTATCCGGCGAATAGTAAGCAAAGGATGATCTCCTTCGAGCTTGACCAAACGAACATAAATGGTGGAGTACTCATTTCACATAAGCCGAAATATCATTTATACGGGGTCAAGTGTTTTAAGGAATAAATACATTGTAGGGTGTAACGGTAATTTAATCCCTTTACAAAGGTGTAGATCATTCATATAGAGGATCATTGATCACATTAGGATTATAACAATGGATAACTAATGATGTGTCTATATGGTGGAACATATAGAGCATTCTATATACTGAGAGTGCAATTCTAAGTTCTATGCGTGGATTCAACGAAGAATTAATAAGTTAGTGAATTTTAGTGCTAAATTCTTGATCTACTTATTGGAAGCTCGGCTATATAGACCCATGGTCCCCCCACTAGTTGAGATAATATTGCTTGTAAGACTCATGTAATTGGTTTTGATTAATCAATTATAATTCTCAAATTAGACTATGTCTATTTGTGAATTTTTCACTAAGTAAGGGCGAAATTGTAAAGAAAGAGTTTATAGGGGCATATTTGTTAATTATGATACTTTGTATGGTTCAATTAATAAATATGATAAATGACAATATTATTTAATAATTATTTATAGTTATTAAATAGTTAGAATTGGCATTTAAATGGTTGAATTAGGAAATCGGTATTTTTGAGAAAATCAGATACAAAAGGTGTTAAAATTGCAAAATTGCAAAAAGCAAGGCCCAATCCACTAAGTGTAGGGCCAGCCACTTTTGTAGGAAATTTAAACTGATTTTTTCATTATTTTAATGCCAAATAATTCAAACCTAACCCTAGTGGAATGCTATAAATAGATAGTGAAGGCTTCAGGAAATTTACACTTAAATTTCTACACTTCTGATTCAGAAAAAACTGAGCCTTCTCTCTCCCTATCTTTAGCTAACCACTCTCTCTCTTCTTCCTTGATAATTTCGAAATCCTTAGTGTATGAGTAGTGCCCACACACATCAAGTGATACCTCAATCATAGTGAGGAAGATCGTGAAGAAAGATCATCAGCAAAGGAGTTTCAGCATCAAAGATTCAGAGAAAGAGATCCAGGTTCAGATATTGATAATGCTCTGCTACAGAAAGGAATCAAGGGCTAGATATCTGAACGGAAGGAGTCATATTATTCCGCTGCACCCAATGTAAGGTTTCTTAACTTTATATGTGTTTAATTTATCGTTTTAGAAAGTTCTTATTTAGGATGTTAATAAACATACTTGTGAGTAGATCTAAGATCCTGGTAAAATAATTTCCAACAACTGGCCTCAGAGCCATGGTAATTGATTTACTTGCAAGAAATTTGGACTTTAAAACGATTGTTTGTATGTTCTTTGGATGGTATCATGTTGTATTGAGTGTTATTTAATGATTGATTGATGTTTGTGAAATTTTCGTGAAAAATAATTGCGATTTTATCTCTGGAATTATTTTTATTGGATAGTATGAAAAAAATTAAGCAAGTTAGCCTTTTACAGAACTCAATTTGGATTTTATTTGAATTAGTTATGATTTTTTGAAGATTTGACAAAATCGAGGCTGTGCTGATAGTTTCCTGGGATCGCAGAACTGTCCGTACAGTTTCGAATTTTTCCTTTTTTCTTCAATTTTTCATACTTTTTCATGGAATTAGCTTCCAATTTTTTGTATTGTTTTGTATATATACTATTACTATTCCTAATTCAATTCTAATTATCATTTTGAATTAATTTTAAATTTTTTTTTAATTTAATTCAAGATATTAGTGTAATTTGAATTTGAATAGAATTAGTATTTATCTTTTTGCTTAAAAATCTATCTTATTTTTAAATTTGATTATATTTTTTTTAAATTTAAGGTCAGATTTTATAAGATATTTATAATATCTTTTAAGATATTTTAAAAATATCTTATCTTTTAAGATATTTTTTTAATAATATCTTATCTTTTAAGATTTTTTTTAAATCTTTTTAGATATTTTGACCTTATTTAAATTTAAAATAAGATATTTATAATCATGTAATTTTAAATAGATGTAAGATATTTTGCTAATTTTTTAAATTTTGTTATTTTATTTATTTAAATTACATTTAAAATTTGAAAAAGATATTTATTTATCTTTTCTAATTTTTTATTTAATTTTTATTTATAAAATAACATTTAAAATTTAAAAGTAGTTAGCAAATTTTTGAAATGATATTTAGGTTGGTTGAAACCTAATTTTTCAAAAATTGTAGGTTTAATTTTAAATTAAATTTTTTTAAAAATTTCGAATTTTTCGAATTTTTTTTTATTATTTAATTAATTATTTTCGAAATTAATAATTTAATTTAGAATTAAATAAATCCTACATCCAACTATCCAGCTAACCCTGTTGCAGGAGTATGTGTTTTAGTTTGTTTGTAAGTTTTTAAAACCTATTATTACTTGATTGCAAATAGCCATGGTTACTTTTTGCCAGATCTAATGATCTGATGGCTCCCTTAGTCAAGATAATAATTTGTAACAGGTATAATTTACAATCTTCTTTCATCTGTGTATGACCTAGCAACATGATAGGATCCATCCAAAGTGTGCCTGTGTGAGCCTATGTGTTTAATTTTATTATAGATGCATATAGGTTAATGTTGCTAAAATAAATTATCATAGTTTTTGATAGAATTTATTTAGGCCCATTTAGTTTTTGGGCCTATTCAATTAATAACAGTTGTTCTTATTAAGGTTAAATTCCTCTCTTTTGGGCCTTGTGTGAGAGTTGGGAGCCATAGAAGTGGGTACGACATACTGAACCCAGCACCCCCTCACACAAACCACCCCAATTGTGAAGGCCCATTTGCCTGATTTGAATGACTGTACTAGGTTAATTACACTAGTTTAACCTAATTAAAATTGATTAGCAACATAATTAATTTCATTTATTTTGAAATTAATTTAAGAAAAATATAGTTTAGGGAATTTTATATTCTAAGCTAAACTATATGTATTTTCTTGTATTTAATTAAATATAGAATTATAACCATCTAGATTCTTTCTGGAACTTAATTTAAATTTTTCATTAAATATTCCTATTTAAGTTGATATTTAGTTATCTTCAACTAACCAACTTAAATCTGAATATCTTTTGAATTCAAAATTTCAAAATTAAGTTGAGGAATTTTAGGCATTGGTTATTAAGATTCTTTAGATATTTTTTAAGTTAATATCTTTTCGAATATTAACTTAAAATGGAATATTTTCAAATTAAGTGGTTACAACTTAATTTTTGATATTTAATTAAATTTAAATTTGAAAAATATTTAGGTTCTAGATTTTTTCTAGTACAACTTAAATTAGATATTTTTTCAAATTTTGTGGAAAAGATACTTAGTCAAATAAGATATTTTCTAGATAGTTATTTCTAGACTACTTATTATTTCTAATATTAAAAAGGAAAATATTATAAATTGTGAAATTAATTATTTAATTAATTTTGGTACAATTTATTTTAAGTATATTTTTCCTAGTATTAAACTAGAAATTAATAATTAAGTATTCTCTACACTTAATTATTTATTTCTTGAATTTAATACATTTAATTAATTTGAAAATTAAATATCTAAGTTGATTTAATCATCATACTTAAATATTTCTTTTTCATGACATTTAATTAAATAGAAAATTATTTTTAGTTGAAATTTAATTTTTCAACTAAATTTAAATAATTTTCAAAATATATTTTTTTTCTTTATTTTATTAATCAATTTTCGAAATTGCATTTCTTAAATGCTAGAATTTCGAATTTTATCTTGAAAAATAGATTAAGTTGTAAATTAATTATTTATTTTAATTAATTCTTGGATCAACTTAAATCAATGATTTTTTCATTTATTGATTAATTTAAAATAAATTGAATTAAAGTATATTATTAGAAATTGAATTAATTAGTCAAAGAAAAATCTAGATAGATGATATTTTTGCTTGAAGTATTTTTCTAGTGTATTTAATTAAATAGAAAATTAATATTTAAGTTGATTTTCATCATCATACTTAAATATTTGAAATTTTTCTTATATATTTAATTAAATAGGAAAATTATTACTAAAATGGAAATAATTCATGTTATTTTCATAACCATCTAAGTAAAATTTATAAATATTAAATTAAAATTTATATTTAGAATTTTTCATTCTAAATTGAAAATTTTAATTAAATAAATATATTTTTAAAATAAATAGAATAAATAAAGAGAATCAAAGAAAATACAACTCGTTTTAAATAATGAGCTTGATTATTATTAAGACATTCGATCTCCATTGTGGGTTTTACACCGCGTTTGTTTTAGTGAGTAATCCTCCCTAATGGAGGAACATTCATTAGCAATTTCGCACCGTTTAACCTCGCATGATAAGTAGTTTGTAAGTGTTTTGTATGGTATGGATCACCCTAATGGTGGCGACCATACTTGACTTGCAAATTATGAAACAATGGTGGAAGCTCATAAGATAGAATTGCCTTGACTCTCGCCTAAACGGGACAACGCTGAATTCCAATCTTGATCGAATAAAAGGTTGCTAGAATGTTTAACATTTTAGACGAGCTGACAACTCTATTCAATGAATGGTAGCTTTGACTCTCGCCTAAACGGGACACTGATATCAGTTTGTTGAAAACCTTGGAAATTATTTAGGATTGTAAGTTTTAGTATTTTCACTTGTCATTCCTACTTGCTATATGCTTATAATTTCTGAATTGTGTATGAATTTATATTGAACCATGTTTTTTTTTCTGTTATTAAGTTGTAGTTTAATTTCGAATCTTCATTGTTGGTCTAATTTGGCTTGTTTATCTAATGAGATAAATCCCTAGTGGATTTTCACCATTAGACATACATAATAGTGTAAGATCTCGAAAGATAAATATTGTATATACGACATCTAGCTGTTCATCAATTGATGACACCTTAGACTAGTATTTTTACGATATGAAACAAGAAGATTATATAAATAAGATTACTTTGACTTTCGCTAATCGAAGCGTCGTTGGATTCTTATTTATAAACGAAATTATCCTAATTCCTCTTAGCTTATTCATTTCGAATTAGCTCAATAATATATCATTGGATGAATGGTCTATAAATCATTTCATGTCAATATATTTTCTCTTAAGAAATTAAATGACGCATATGATTATAATCCCGAAATTCTATTCCCAATTGATATAAATCCTCAATCTTAGAATCTCCTACTTGTATGGGCAAATCTGACTTAGAGTTTGTATTAGTAGTGCTGGTCCAAGATAGAATTACTCATAATATTTGGTATAAATTTAAGTCTTTGACTTTAATTTTAGATTCCAAATAGAAATTTTCTTATATTTCTAATTCCAGAATACAATACAGTTACACTTTCTCAAGTGTTTAATATCCATCTTCTATTAATGGATTAAAACTGTATGGAATATGAGTTAGGTATTCTGTGACCAGGATCCACTTGCAGTATTCTAAGAACTATTTGATGTAACTAAACCTATGTCATCAAAAGACACTACCACATTTTTTTTTAATCTATGGCATTTGTATCTTGTTCATAGTGGATTTGACAAGATCAATCTCTGCAAAGAGTTAATATGCCTATATCCAGTGAAAGTAAGTTCATCTCATTCGCAGATGGATGCACATTCATGGGTGGATATGAGTCTTTCGTTGTATTCTTAAAACGATAACTCTAGATTATACCTTATGCAAAGAAATTTGAAATGTTTGAAAATTTTCATTAATTTCTAGCAATGGTTAAAACCATTAAGGTAAGTGGTTAAAGATCTTGCGAACTGATAGGGGTGGAGAAATAGTTAGTAGATATGCAGTTCAAAGATCATTAAATTGATTTTCGAATTATATCCAAACTTACCTCCCCAGAAATTTCGAGTTGCATGTTAATGATTAGTTACTAGTCGTTGCCTAATTCCTTCTATGGTAATACAATTTCAGAATGATGTAATGGTTGTATACTTAATGTAAATCATTACTAGATTCATGGATGACCTAATCAAAATCTTAAGAAAAGCTAGAACTGTTAACCATGGTTTGTTAGCTATTCTAAGTGATTAGGGGTGGATCATCCCATTGTCAATAGATAAGAAAGTGTTTGTTCAAACAAATACTACTTTTCTAAGAAAATGACTAAGTCTGAAAAACAAGTAGCAAATACAGGAGATATATTTCTTGATTCCAAAAGTGTTCTATCATCTTATTTGACATATGATGATCTCACTGCCTCTGTTGTCTTGTCACAACCGAAGAGATAAATACCATTTAGTTTTTCTTAGACATAATTCACAGTACCTTGTCGTAGTGGGAGAGTTTCTAGGAACTCACCTTCTTATGACTTGGGAGACACTAGTGATTAAAATCCATTGTGAGTTTAAACAAGTAATGGATTGTTAGGACAAGAAACTAAGAAGAAAGCCAATAGAACTATGGTTTAATCCATTCACATGGAGTAACCTTAAGTTTTCTATTACAAGGACATAAAAGGAAATTTTCGTTTATAAGTCTATTCAATGGACTTAACAAAACTTCCTGTTCCTAGTATTATAGGTTTGAGTTTATCTAAACCTATGGCTTGTGGTATACCTGGTAATTACTTACTCTAATGCAAGCAACTTACTTTAGTAAGATGCTGAAGCATTTTCTTTCTAATGGCAATCTATAGAAGCTTCACAACTTCTTAGGTATAGATTTTATTTATCTAAGGAAAAGTCTCAACTATTCCAGAAAAGATAAAGCCATGAAAGAATTTCTTATATCAACAGTGAGAGGTCTTAGATATGCTTTTGTATGCCTTAGACCAGACACCTGCTGTTGAGTGGGAGTAATGAGTAGGTATCAGATTAATCCAGGAGAAGAACATTGGAAGACAATCAAGTAAATCCTAAGATTAAGAAGAGGAACTATATGATAGTCTATAAGGGTGTGTTTAAAACTCTTAGACTACACCATATCAGATTTCAAAATTTGCCTTTGTGCTAGTAAATCTTTCTGATAAGATGGTGGTTACTCTGGGGGTGGAATAGTGATTTTGGAGAAGTCTAAAAACCTATCTGAAGTCTCTAGGTCTACCAGAGAGAGACTGAATGTTAAAGCTGCAGGAAAGGTACTTATTCAGTCTAAGGAAAGTTCTATACATCTTTGGCACCATTCCAAATTGCCTTAAACTACTAGTGTTAATTTCCTGATTAACCAAAAGTAGTTGCCAAAGATATAGAATCCAGTATCCCAAGAGAGTAGACATATAGAGAGGAATTTCACATTATCAATGATTTTGTGATTAAGGAAGAGTAATGGTGGAGAAAAGGTTGTGTTTAATTCAACCTTTCAGATCCTATTACGAGGAGTTTACTACTACTACACTTGATTTGTATATCGAGGTGTTGAGATTATTTGAAACGCACTTTTTGTTTTATATTAGTGCAAGTGGGAGTTTGTTGGGTTTTATGCCCTAAATAAAACTCATTTCAATATAATCAGATTTACTTATTAATATAGATCAGAAATAACATTTAATGTTGCATGGTTCACATGATTTATTTCATGATTATATGTACATAATGTATAAATTCATCTGAAACCCTTTTCACATACTTGATCCAGTTTATTGTGCCGTCAACACATTGGAAAGTAAACATGACTATGTGAATAAAGTTTCCTAGATTTATCAGACATAGGGTTTTACTGATATGATAATCTACAACAGAGTTTACTTGCATTTGGAGAAGTGCTATGTTCTTTCCAGAGCATTGGTTAAAGTAAAGCTCAGGTTGGATGCATGGAGTATGCATCGGAAGGGACCGATATTGAACTTTGACTTAGATTTATTAAACTTACCGTAATATCTATTCAAGTCAATATCGCCTAGTTGATCCTAGATCAAATGTTCTTAATCCCCGTTATGATTAGGCTCAATCTTGAAAGGCTATTCGTGTTCTTTGATTTGTTAGTTAAGCCTACTTTTAGGTCAGGGTGATACGTACATTTTGGGAACACGGTAGTGCAATTGAGTGGGAGCGCTAGCATAAACATGGAATCTATAGCTTCTATCTGGCGAATAGTAAGCAAAGGATGATCTCCTTCGAGCTTGACCAAACGAACATAAATGGTGGAGTACTCATTTCACATAAGCTGAAATATCATTTATACGGGGTCAAGTGTTTTAAGGAATAAATACATTGTAGGGTGTAACGGTAATTTAATCCCTTTACAAAGGTAGATCATTCATATAGAGGATCATTGATCACATTAGGATTATAACAATGGATAACTAATGATGTGTCTATATGGTGGAACATATAGAGCATTCTATATACTGAGAGTGCAATTCTAAGTTCTATGCGTGGATTCAACGAAGAATTAATAAGTTAGTGAATTTTAGTGCTAAATTCTTGATCTACTTATTGGAAGCTCGGCTATATAGACCCATGGTCCCCCCACTAGTTGAGATAATATTGCTTGTAAGACTCATGTAATTGGTTTTGATTAATCAATTATAATTCTCAAATTAGACTATGTCTATTTGTGAATTTTTCACTAAGTAAGGGCGAAATTGTAAAGAAAGAGTTTATAGGGGCATATTTGTTAATTATGATACTTTGTATGGTTCAATTAATAAATATGATAAATGACAATATTATTTAATAATTATTTATAGTTATTAAATAGTTAGAATTGGCATTTAAATGGTTGAATTAGGAAATCGGTATTTTTGAGAAAATCAGATACAAAAGGTGTTAAAATTGCAAAATTGCAAAAAGCAAGGCCCAATCCACTAAGTGTAGGGCCAGCCACTTTTGTAGGAAATTTAAACTGATTTTTTCATTATTTTAATGCCAAATAATTCAAACCTAACCCTAGTGGAATGCTATAAATAGATAGTGAAGGCTTCAGGAAATTTACACTTAAATTTCTACACTTCTTCTGATTCAGAAAAACTGAGCCTTCTCTCTCCCTATCTTTAGCTAACCACTCTCTCTCTTCTTCCTTGATAATTTCGAAATCCTTAGTGTATGAGTAGTGCCCACACACATCAAGTGATACCTCAATCATAGTGAGGAAGATCGTGAAGAAAGATCATCAGCAAAGGAGTTTCAGCATCAAAGATTCAGAGAAAGAGATCCAGGTTCAGATATTGATAATGCTCTGCTACAGAAAGGAATCAAGGGCTAGATATCTGAACGGAAGGAGTCATATTATTCCGCTGCACCCAATGTAAGGTTTCTTAACTTTATATGTGTTTAATTTATCGTTTTAGAAAGTTCTTATTTAGGATGTTAATAAACATACTTGTGAGTAGATCTAAGATCCTGGTAAAATAATTTCCAACAATTAGGTGAGATTATTATTATGTGTATAGGAAGAAATCACAAATTAATTAATCTTATAATCTTAACTTTAATCAAATAGGGTTGTAGATATATGAACAATAAATAATCACGTAAAAATCAAAAATAATTATTTGAATAAAGAATTCAATATACACACAGTTATTTATATGAATCCCATTAATCAAAAATAATTATTCAATATATGCACAATAATTTGTCACGCTATATGTTTCTCAATAAAGAAATCCACCTCCTCATAGTCGAAAATAAATAATACATGTAATACAAATCTTTGTAATAGAGTACCTAAAAGAAACAAAACTTCAGTTACCATAATCGGAAAAGGTTTAAGTGAACTAAATAATGACTAAGAAGATCTAAATTACAAAATGAAAATAACATGTCTATATGAGTATGATTTTTTTTGCTATATGAGCATGATTGATCTAAGAGAAAATAAATAAACCTACAAACATATAAATATACTTAATATTAATTTTGAAAAAGAAACAATCCAATTATAAACAATTCTAAATATCAGCTTGACAATTTCAACATACTAATTACTCATTAAATAACCATTATTAAATAACCATAATGTATACATCATGATAATTTTATTTTATTTGATATCAAATGATAAAGATTATTGAGGTTTTTCAGCCATGGAAAACACACTATGATCAAAAAGTAATGTTCATTAATTGTATATTTTAAAGAAACCCAAATTTCCATGAATGTCCCTAATAAGATATAAACAATAAAGATGTAAATTTTTTTTTAAAAAAAAAAGTAGCAAAATTTCAGTTAATATAAGAAATAGAACAAATTGAAAATTTATACAATACTGGAATTTGAACTCTTATAGTTTTTCCATTAAAGACTTTTGAGAAGTTATTTTTATAATTAAAATAATTTATATAATTTTTTTAATGATATCCAAACACTTTAAAAGTACTTTTTATAAATAAAAAAAATAACTCAAAACTTATACTTATTTCTTCTATTTATTATTATTTTTTCAATTAATCACTTTATATTAAAAAATTTTTAATTAATCAAAATTAAATTAAATTAAATTATATATAATTATTTGTTGTATCATTAAAAAAATAAATTATAACATCTAAAATAAAACGAAAATACGTGTCTTGCATGTAATTTTAATCACCTATATATATATATTTAATTACTTTGGTGATTAGAATTTTTATTTAATTTATGACTTAACCAATTTAGTAATGAATGAATATGACTCTCCTCTTTTTTTTTAATAAATAATTAAAAAAACAATGACCAATAATTTTAAAAAGGAAAAATAAATAGATATAACAAGTATTGTTTAGAAGAGGTGATGTGATGCTTTCCTAGAAAACTAAATAATTAACCAATTGAGAAAAACATATACCAAATGTCGAAGGTACTGTGGAAGTATAGTCACGAGAGGTAACGCAACTGCGATGAACAGCGCCATTGAAACTACGCAGCAACTGCACTTTTGGGTAGCCATTTTTGCTTCTCACTCTAATAATACTATGAATAATTTATTTAAGAGAAACCATGCATATACATGAAAGAAGAAGAAGAAGAAGAAATGTATGGTATTAAATGGGCAGCCATAGTCCTATTCGTATATAGAAAGAAATTGGGAACCAGATGAGTTGTGGCTACAATATTGAAACATCAAAGTAATAGAAATAAATAATTTTCCTCCTTCACCATTGGTATTTTTCTATTATATTGTTGGAGTAAAGTTAGGATTATATATGTTTTGTACTCTGCGTAGGTTTTATTTTTTTAAGAAATTATTTTCAAACTAATCTTTTATTTAGTTTTTATTATTTTATTATATATAAATAATATTTTATTAAATATAAATAAAAAAGTTAGCATGAATTTCTCATAAACCAAGAATTCAGTTATATAGGCACACTTTATATAGAATAGATATATATGATACTTTATAATATGATAGAATGAAAAAAAAAAATTCTCAATTATTGAACTGATTGTTGGATTCAAGATATTCTATCAAATTCTATTCAATTTTATTAAACGACGATTGTCCATCTATCAAATTGTGTATTCTAAACTTTTGATGTCTACCATTTCGTGTTTCCCGAACTTTGATATATACTAAATTATGTTCTGTAAACTTTCATCCACATTAGATTTTTATTAGTAAAATTAGATGAAAATTCTTAAATCTAACAATCGTATAATAGTTTGAATTTTTTTTAATAACTTAAATAGTTAAGGAACATAATTTGAGTGAAAAAAAACTATAAATATAATAATTTGATACACATTAAAATTTAAGAAAAAAAATTATTAATTAGCTTTATAATTTTGTAACATAATCTTAGTGATAAATTTATATATAGCATATGCCATGTAGATATAAATAAACTATAACTATAATAAGAGATAGGAGGTAGACTCTTAAAAAATAAAAAGAGATAGAAGGTAGAAAATTTATAAGTAGTAAGTACTCTTTATTACTTTGAAATTTTTGAAAATAGACATAAACTTTACTATAATTATAATAAGTATTAATAATTTGTAGACCATTAACTGTAATTAATTAAGTAGCTTTCGAAAAACGAATAATAATAATAATAATAATATTGTACGTCACTACGCTTAGAGGGTGTAGCGTGGAAGTATAATAATAATAACATTATATTTAAATGCTTGGTTTTATTATTTGATTATTGATAGCGTTCTCAGCTAAATCAGATGGCTACAGCTACGATTTATTATGTGATCTAATTATATCTTTTTAATGTTATTTAATATCAATATAATAAGCATTTCTTTTTCAATTGAGATTTTGTTTATATATCCAAACAAGAAAGATCTGTCATTTTGCCACTAATAATAAAAATAATCCTATATATTTATATGGTTTCTATATATATATATATATACTAGATCAAATTATGTGTAAATACGTATATTTTGTTTTATATTAAGTATGATATAACAAATAATTATATATAATTTAATTTTTTTATTAAAAGATTAATCAAGCTTAAAATTAGCAAATTTTCGGAGTTATATATTATCAGTTGAAACTTAACATAATATATATTAATTTTAATTATTTTTCTTACGATTGATAAATATATTATTGTTAGTTTTAAAATTATATTTTAGACTAATATCTCACCAACTGAAAGAGAAACTTATAAAAAATAATATATACGACACTGCACATAACATTGTTCTAGCTCCTACGTTCAATATTAAAAAAAAAACTTCAAAAAATATTAAATATGCATTTTTTTTCACTCTTTATATTACATCATTTTTTTTTTCTTCTTGAAACTAGATTTTTTTTTTTGCTAGAACCAAACCATTGAAAAAGTCCATATCGATATAAATTTATATTAATTTGAGAAATACTAAAAACACAGTGTTATATAGTGCTATTGAGTAATTAAATATTAATACTATATAATTTAATTTAACAATTATTATAAAATGTTATTATAACCATTTACAAGGTACCAATCTTATAGGTCAGAAAAAAAATAGTTCTGCAAGTTATTCAATTCTAAACGACACGAGCAAAATGTTTAATATAATTTCCATTTTATATTCTTAGTTGATAAATTATTAACTTCCATTATCTTTCTTTTTGGGTGAATATTGTTATTTAAATCATAAAAGTGAAACTTTTGTCATTTTGGTCACAGAGGAAAAATAAACTATTGTCCAATAATTGTAAAGTGAATTATTCGTGTGTATTATGGACACAAGAAGCCGATACTCCACTTTTAAGAAAAATAAGTATTCACAAATGAAAGAATAAGTGCTTTTTTATAGTCCAACCAAAATACCAAATACCATCCTCTTTTCATTCAAGAGCATTTTTTCTTTTTTTAAAATATTCATTTTCATTAAGAAGAGCAATAATCACTCAACAAAACAGACAACATAACTCAATTAACAAATCGCTTAACAAAAATTAAAAAAACATTACATAATGACCCCAACAAAGTTTTACATTCCTCAATTAAAAGACCAAACATGGAGCACATTTGTAAAGATCTACGAATAGCCTCCTCACCACCAAGCTATCTATTTCGATCACCACCCTAATTTTTCAACCAACTCAACACCTCTTTGATACTCACCGCTTCGGCCACTTCTAAGGTTATTCGCGCACACCTTGCTTGAGCCACCACCAAATAGCCCGCCACATTACGTACGATGAAATCAATCTCATACTTTCCTTCACCATCAAACAAAGCCAAATCTATGCTAATCTTAATGCTTTAACTGGGTTCAGACCAAAGCTCTTTACCATCCTCTTCATGTAAAGGACGCAACAGAGGAATATTTCCTCTCCTTTGTGCGTTCAACCATTGATCAAGAATTTTAACAGCAAATGCAACCACCTCCTCAACCCTTCACTTTCTATTTTGCCAAATACACTCATTGCGAGCTTTCCAAATAGACCAACACACCATGAACACTCGACTCAGCCTCAACGAATCAAAATTCTTCATCCACTCCAACCATCTTCCAACAACCCCAAGCAAAATCACAAGAGATCAGACAATGGGTATCTGATTCTGCTAACATCTCACAAACCGGGCAAACAACTTGTAATGGTACATGTTTGATAACATAAATTCCTTGACTTTGGGTGGGATTTCAAGTTGCCATAATGTTTTCGAGAAGTCAAAATTTGCATCCGTTGGGTAGGCCCCTTTTAGAACTTGTAGATGTTGATATGCACTACAGACAGGATAATGACCACTCTTGTCATGGAACCAATACCAAGAGTCTTAAGAAGTAGAAGAGCTAAGAGGAATACCCAATATAGTTTCAGCTTCAACAATAGAGAATAAATCCTTCACCTCTAGCCCTTTTGCCAACTTCAAACAAGCTACTAACCATACATGAGCTCACCAAAGGCAGCCACGGATCATACATAATCCAAATAGAGTTTCCCACCCCACTCTTCAGCGCATGCCATCTTTCAGGAGTTCCATTGTTGCAAAAATAGTACTCTTCCAAATAAAGCTTGGATTAACTCCCAGTTCAGATGAAAAGAAGTCTCCACGAGCATAGTATCGAGCCCAAAAGACCTTTCCAACCAACGAATCAGGCCTTGTTATCAGCCGCCGCCGTTGCTTTCCCAACATAACAAGATTAAAATCTCTTAAACTTCGAAAACCCAACTCATCCAAAACATACATTTCCTGTTTCTATCTTTCAAACTAGACTTCCACCAAAACTTTGCCATTAATTGCTCAATTTGCTCACAAATATCCACTGGCAACAATAAAAACACTCATAGCATATCATTTTTTTTTTATAATAAATAATATCACACTAGTAGTACTGAGCAACACTAATACCATATAACAATCTCTTCCATCAATCCTTTTGTCAATGATTGTCATTCATTTCATATTTTCCAACTTCCAAGCCAAACATACTATACTACATATATATAAAGAAATAAAGAGGAAGAGCTAGAAACTACTCAATGACACTAAGATGATTAAAGGGAAAAAACAGTAGGACTGTTATTGAGGTAACATTTTTACATATGCTACATTGAATAAAGTTGAGCACTTGAATTTTTATTCATTTTACTAGCAATGAAATCTCTGTACCAAATAGCTGAAAATCTTGGTCTTCTAGTTAGAGTGCCAAAATCAACATGATAGAGTCCAAAACGTACACTGTATCCATCTCTCCACTCAAAATTGTCAAGCAAAGACCATGCAAAGTAGCCTCTTACATCAGCTCCTTTTCTGTCCACCCCACAAAAAAAAAAATGAAGAGAAAAATTCAGTCCCTTTTCTCTTAAAAATCTTTCAAAGCTTCCTTTATGAGATTTTCAAGCATACCTAATTGTAGAGGCTAAAGCACTTAAGTAGGATGCCATGTACTCCACTCTTTCAACATCATTTAATGAATCTTCTACATTTAAATTGGGTTTGTCCTTGTAACCATAACCTTCATAGATAACAAGAAAAAAAACATAAGATATGAGGTGTTTGGGGCTTAGGAGAGAAATTAATTATTTAACTATTGCTCTAAAGATATATGGTACTTTTAAAAATTACTAAAAATTTGTGTATTTCTTCATTTTATTTTCTTTATAAAAAAAACTATTTTTTTGGGTGCTGGGCTCGGTGTAGAGACAACAATTTTTAAGATTGTTGATCTTAAATACTCATTACTCACCGTTTTCTGTGATGAACATAGGTATGTTGTTGTACCTTTCTTTTATGTACATAATAATATTTTCCAATCCTTGAGGATAAACATATATCCAGTCAACTTCAGTCTGCATCAGCAAGAAACTTAAGTTAGTATTTATTATACCCCAAAAAAAGAAGAAATTAATTTGATATGTCATATGATTGATGAAGAAGTTTTTTTACATACTTCTTGTCCAATAAAAGAACCATACTTTTGAGGAGTTCGTAATGCCAAACCTTCTGTCTTTGAATTTCCTGGTCCTACTTCACACTCAGAATACTTACAATCTTTTATGTAGAAACTAGTGTAGTGGTTTACACCTATAAAGTCTATTCCTTTCTTAAGCTTCTCCATTTCATATTTTGAAAAAACAGGCAAATCCAACCCCAGAATTTCTCTCATCTCTTCAGGATATTTCCCATGTATAATGGGGTCTAAGAACCTGCATTGGGCAGTGACAAAATACCTCAGTTTATAACCTTGTTTTTTTGGGGGTATTTTTTAAAAAATAAAAGAAATTAAATCAATAACTCATACCAGTTCATATAGAAAGATATAGCTCTATTAACAGCTAGTTTGTCTTCAGATGAGTTGCTGAAAGCCTCATACCATAAAGCATTTATAACAATCCCAATGCTTCCTTCTTGGATTTTCTGAGTGTTCAAACCAGTTTACAAAAGTAAATAAGTCAGAAGAGAGCTTAAATTAAAGGGTATGTTTCAGTTATAATATAATCCAAAAATTTTTACAATAATGTTGGAACACACTATTTGAACATTGTTTTCGATAAAAACAGAGTTGACCTGATACTTGGTTCGGTATAAATCAACAGCAGCCGCATGAGACAAGATAACATTATGAGCAGCAATCAAAGGTTCTTTCTCAGAATCTCCATTGGTGCAATTCCCAAAGGAGGCAGAGCAACGACATGGTGGAAAAATCCCTGATCTGTAGCCTCTGATTACTGCAACATTGGGTTCATTGAAGGTCGCCCAGTACTTTACTCTGTCCCCAAATGTTCTAAAACATATGTCCGCATAGTATTTGAAATCTTCCCTGAAATGTAAGTTATGTAACCATATTCCCTTAACAAAAGTAAAAAAGAGAGAATATTACTGTTTTGTTGTAACTTACTGTACTTGTGAACTCAACCAAGCTCCATATCTTTCTTCAAGCTCTTGAGGAATGTCGTAGTGAGTCAAAGTCACAAAAGGTTCGATCCCTGTAAAAACCAGAAATAAATTTTCATTGTTTCTAGAGATGACAAAATCCAATATTATTGGAAGTTAGAGAGAGAGAGAGAGAGAGAAAACCTCTGTGTTGAAGAGAGTCAATGAGTCTGTTGTAATAATCAATCCCAGCCCAATTTATTTGTCCAAATCTTCCTTCTGGGTTCCAGAATTGAGTACACAATTATATATAATCACTATGATTCTGTTACTATAATGTAAAACAGAACTGAAGCTTTTCCAGTTAAGTGAGATGAGAAGGCATACTGGGTAAAATTCTTGCCCATGATATAGACAAACGGTAGCTATTCACTCCAACATAATTCATCAGATTCAAATCTTCCTGTTTTTCATTACAGAATCAAAGTAATAAGTTAGTCAGGTAAAAAGAAAAGCAATTTTATATAATATAAAAAAAAAAGAACACTAAACACTAATAATAGTACCCAATTGTCAAATGAAATAATTAATGAAATAAAAAGTAAAGGGCCAATAATATCATGCTGTAGAGTTTCAATAGTCTTATCACTAAAGTCTACTTTTTTTAAGTCAACGTCAAAAAATATCTTCCATATCTAGACAGGAGTAATAAGTGATTGCCTGGTCACTATGTCCTTTCTCTTCTATTAATTTCCAAAAAAAATCATAAATAATTAACTACATAATACTATTATATAAAAACACAAGTTACAACTGCAATATACATGAACACATAAGAAAAATTATATTTTTTTTCTGTAAAAATACCTCATAAAGATGGTATTGATCAACAGCGATATCTCCAGTAGTTCCATCAATGATAGTACCTTAAAAAAAAAACCCATTTATAAATTTTTAGTACTAGAAAACAACACTAATAATCACAGCCAAAAAGAAAACACTAACCATTCTTATGTGTGAAAACATCCCAGTTACTAAGGCCTTTACCATCACTCAAATAAGCTCCTTCGTACTACAATTAAATTATTAATAAACATTACAAATATATTAAAAAAAAAAATTGTTTAGTTTGGAAAAAGACAGGGGAAAGCTAACCTGATATGAAGAAGAAGCAGTTCCAAAGAGGAAGGTATTATTAGGGAATGAGGAAAGTGAGCTTGTGGAATTGCAGGAGGCCATGAGTATGGTGGAAAAGCATACAAAAAGTCTAAGTAACACCAAAACCTCCATGTATATATATATTATTGTTTGTATGAAGAGAGAAGATTTTAAGAGAGAGCCAAATGGCAATGCATAATGGTTAGATATTAAAATGTTCATAAATAGCGAAACAGAATGAGCAGTAGTCAGATTTGTTGTCATCTTTATGGGTTGTTTTCATGTCACACTCACTCCATCTAGATTGCCCTCTCATTGGCTACCATTTTCTTTTTCTTCTTTTTAGTTGTGTTTTATAAAAATTATTAATAGGACTCTATGTTTTGTTGAATGATAAAATAGATCTTATATTTTTTAAAATTATACAAATATAACCTTAAGTTGATTTTTTTTCCATAATAAAACTTAATAATAATCTGATATAAAGATGTTATGGCAAAATAAATTATATTTTTTTATATATCTATTCGTGTTAGAAATTATCTTAAGTTAGTTAAAAATTGAGTTCAGGTCTTATTTTTACCATTTTGGAAAATATAAGATCAATTTTATCGTTTAACAAAATAGAGGGTCCAATTGATAACTTTTACAAAACACAGAGTTCAAAATAATATTTACCCTTCTTTTTCTTTCTTTTCTTCTGTTTTTCCTATTTTATTACATATATTAAATTATGCATCATTTCATTTTTTTAAAAAAATTACTCTATATATATTTTTTTAAAAAAATTTACAGTTATTCATTTAGGTTCTATATAAATTGTTAAGTAGATTTTTCTTGCCATTTAAATTATTTCGTTAATGTTATAAGAGCTTCTATATAAATTTTTGTAAAAATATATAAAAAAAATACCTATTTTAAAGTATAAAAATAAAAAATAAAAACTTTTTATTTTCTGCATTATTTAAATATTATATTTTATTTGATTAAAATATGTTATCTTTTTCTCTCTCTCTCTTTTTTTTTTTTTAAAAAAAAATCTGTTATCTTTTTCTCTTTAAACTATTTTTTTTGAGAGAACTCTTTAAACTAATTAGAATATGTTATTTTGAAAGATGGAACATTAAAGGAAAAAGAGAAAGATTGTAAAATATTAAAATAATCTCTTGGAGCATGAATAACTGTAGCTAAATGTATTCTCAATAATTTTTCTATTCAATTATTTAAAATATATTATTAAAATTTTAATTTATTTATTTTACTTCAAATTTTTACATTGACTATACATCTCATATTCTCTATTTTATTTCTTTATATTATTTAAATATTATATTTTTAATATATTTTATTCATTTTATAAATATAAAACATATAATATTACACACATATAAAAAAACTAAAAACATAACATTAATGTATGTTTAACTGAATGAATAATTATTTTTACATTTAGCTAAACATTATTTATTAAGCTAAAAATATATAAAATAGCTAAAGTTTACCTCGAAGCTCAATTTTATAATTTTTTCTCTATAATTTGAAGATTAGACTATTTTAACTCATTTATTCATTTATTGGATCAATAAGTTGTTTGACATATGACATTTTTAATTAGTAAACGGATCTGTTAGAAAAGAAGACTAGCGAACTTACAGAAAATGTGTCATCGAGGACTATTACTGCTAATTTTCGAAGTTGCAGACTAATCTGCATTAATTTTAAGTTTTTTTGGGACTTATGTCGTAATTATTCCAAATATAAATAAGCTTGATTTTTTCTTAAAAAAATATTAGTTTGTTTAACGTTTAGAAGTAACTGTGTATAATTACTAAGTATGGTAATTACTAGGGTGGTAATTACATAATTTAGTAATTACAGTATATTTTAAAATGCAAGGTGTGTTTAGATATGAGGTGGTAATTACATATGAATTCCTAATATCTTGTTTGGAAAAATAGTTAGTATTTACATGGAAAAATAATATTTTTTAGTAGCTAATGTTTAATATAGAAAGTTTTTAGTAATTACACAGTGTAATTACATTCAATTCTCATGGAGGGCCATGAGAATTGGAGAGTGTAATTGGAATCCCTTAATTACTTCCAATTACACAGTTACAATGTAATTACATGGTCAGGCAAACATTCCAAATTGTGTAATTACCTCCAATTACACACAAATCCAATCACATTGTGGCTTTCCAAATGCACTAAGCTTTTCAATAATTTTGGTTTGATTCTTTTAAGAAACGTATTTATAAATAAAATAAAGTTTGAAAATATTTTTTTTAGGAATAATTTAAATTTTTTAAGTAAACTTAATATTTTATTAGGTTTTTTAATAATACATTATAATTTTTAAAAGTAATGTTTTTAATAAATGGGGGCAAAATTTTGTATTGATCAAAGTTCATGGGATAAGAATACTTATTTTTAACGGTAAAAAAAATAGAATCGAATAGAACCGGCATAATTATGTAACTGTTATATTTTAGGAGAGATTTTTAATAAGTTGCACATTTTAGGAGACAGGATCAGGTAATGTTGAAAGTTTAGGGGCAAAATTTTTAATTATTCTAAAATTTAGATACCTACATTAAAATATGTGTATTATATGAACAAAATTATATACCACTATTTTTTTTGAGAAAAAAGATTTATAATATACTACTATTATACATAGTAAGAAAAAATATCATTTAAGAATAATAATATACCATACAACAAAACAGAAAATATACTGTACAATAAATTATATATACTAACAATCCACAACAACTTATGAAAAATTAAAAAAAAAAAAAATCGACATAATTTTGAAATAAAAAAATATTTTAACAAAACTAATATAAATATATTATAATCTTTAAGTAATTTACTTTTAATTTTAAAAAAAATATTGATTTTTTTAATATAACAAAAGATAATATAAATAATAAATAAAGTAAAAAAATCATTTGTTTACAAGTTTTAAAATAAAAATATTTACTAAAAATTATTGAGTTTAAAATATTTAATAAATCTAAATTAATATACATATTACATAAAATACATGTAATAGAATTGACCTAATCTAACATGATGAAATTAATTAAATCGGGTGAGTTAGCCTATGACGGGAAGTTTTGGAGGAGTAGGAGGAAGTTTTGGCTTGTTTTCATTATTGGCTTTGAACTTATTTTTCACAAGAAAGAGTATAGTTAAAATCAGCACAACAAGAACAAGAAGAAGAAACAACATGTTAAATATCCTTCTTTATTATCACTAATAATTTTGGAACAATATGTGATCGTATTCCAATTTATAAAACATGTAATGTGGAATTTTTTGTTGAGGATTCACGTGGCATCAAAGTAACTATCACCAAAGATGTAATGTAGACTTTTTTGTTGACCGAAGTGTTAGCACTACTATATCCTTATAATTAATTTGTTAACAGTTTTCTATAATTAATATATAATATAATTAGATCAAAACTTATCCTAAGCTCTCTACGTGATCAAGTAGCATTAAAATCTCACATAATTTTTTTTAAAAAAATCAAACCTGATCATCAAACATATATCGAATATTGTCAAAACTATAATGGTGTAAATGGAATAAACTATAAGGGCACATTTAGAAAATAACTGTATAATTAAATTTGTATGTAATTAAAAATAATAATCCAATTTGATATATTTGTCTGTGATATGTAATTATTATGTAATTATTACACCCGGTATATTATAATGTAATTACTACTATATAATTATTATCTTAATAATACTTCTAAACATAGCGTAACGTATCAAAATGTTTTACCAAGAAATAATGAAATATTTTTCTTAGAAAAAAAAGTAATAATGAAATACTTTAAATTTCCTTAATTGCAACCCTTAGAATGAGTACAATATTACAATTTCTGAAAGAACGGTCTGTTCAACAAAAAGGCAAATATTAGTTTTGAAAGGGAAACTCGTCAAAGTCTCAAGCGAAAGATGTGAAAGTGATCAAAACAATTACATATACTCATTCTCATTACTCCAAAATTGACTGCCAAAATTTCCATAGTTGATTCAACATATCTCTCCACACCATATTTATTATCTCTATATTTTACAAGCTGTGCCATCTTTACTATTCTTCTTCACCTACTGCTTGGCCTGCTCACAAAAATTATTCAATAAAAAAGTGTCAAAAATGTGACAATCTCTATTACAAGAAATTATCATGAAAATTTTCAATCAATTTTTTTTATCATTGTGGCTTTTACACTTATTCAATAAGTGACCTTACCTCATACTAAAGGGTCATAACAACAAACAAGTGGGTAGGAAGGAAGGAATGAATATACAAACAAAAGGGTTTGGTTAAGTTATGGTGGTGGCCCCCCTAAATAAACTTTTTCAGATTTCTAAAATATCAAAATCAAACAAGATTGTGAAGAGAATATATTTACCTGTGAGTATAGGAAGGTGCCAAAGATTGCTATGGCAGCTCCAAGTGCATTGATGGGTTGAACAGGGGTGTGGAAGATGATGATGGATGAAACTATCACAGATACTCGTTTCATTGTGTTCCCTACACTAAAAGTTAAAGGAGATATCTGGTCTAGTGACATGTATGAAACTTGGTTGTACAAGTGGTAGAATATGCTCTGAGCTGCCACCCACCTGTTTCATTACAATCAATAATTCATTCAATCAAAAATAATTAAGTAAAGGGTCATCTGAGAATTCATTCATATACTCAACAAAGAGGGATTTTTGAGTGTTTATTTACCATACGAAATGAGGACCAATCTGTGAAAGAGCTTGGTTCCAACCAGCAGCCCACATCTTAGGACCCTCAACAGCAATGGCAAAGGGTGTTAGAATCAATAGAGACAACATTGATAAACAAGCGTAGTAGTTCATCCCACTAACAGATTTTCCTTTCATCCCTTTCTTTGAGAATATGTTTCTAAACACAAATGCCAAGTTTGAGATCATTGCCCCCATAAACCCTGAAACATATTTTTTCACAAACATTATTGTAAGCACTAACAACAACAACAACAACCATCACAATTGGTACTAAATAATAAACTATCTTCTCAAACAAGTTTTCATACCAACTAAGTTGAAATTGAGCTCAGTTACAGCAGCAAGGGCACAACCACCGATTATTGGCACTAGTGACAAGTAGACAGGCATGGGAAACATTTCACCTAATAGAAACCTTGACACCAAAACACTGAAAGCTGGTTCACTACTCTTAATGATATGAGTGAATGAAACTGCAACTTTGGACATACTCACTGTAGCCGCAACATGCCCAATTGTATGTGCCACAGCAACCTATAACATATATCACAAGCAGAGGAATATGGTTAACAAAAAAAACAGAGCAAAATTAAAAACTACAACTTAATTTCTCATGTGATTTCTATGAATGATAAAACTCTTACCGGGAAAAGGGTCTTCCAAAAGTCTAAATCTGTTTTTGGGGCTTCGGCAATTCTAGTGGCCCAAGAGATAAGCATCATTAGAGAACCAGCGGCTAATGATAGCAAGGAAGTGAGCCATGGATAGGGAAAAGCATTCAAAACTTTCTTGTTATATATATTGAAAACCACATTCAAAGCCCACCAAGTGGCAAAATATAGACCAATCTTGTATTTCTGACCAGCCTGCTGATCTGGCAACTCGATGTTGATTTCCAAAGGCACTGACCGATCAGCCTCGTAGGCCTTACACTCAGTAGCCGCCGCGCGCTTCTGGGTTTTAGGCAACAATGAGAAATTCTCAACGGAAGAGATATAAATGGGTTTTTGAGAAGAAACCAAGGGGTTCAAGCTTAGTTGGGCATTTTGAATAATGGGCAATGAAAAAGTTTTGATCTTTGGGACTGAAAACTTTCGTGTCAATATATCAGAGGACGTGAACGATGAAGGTGTAAGCTTTACAGAAGACATCATTAATGGAGTTAGAAAGAGAGGTGTTTTAATGGAGTTTGTGTTGTTAAAGAGAGTGAAGAAAAGGTATAGTCTTGAAAGAGAGAAGTGAGGGAATCTTGAAACGGCTTTAGCTGAGGAAGAGGAGGTGGAGGCCTGAGAGGTTTATATATGAGTTGGTGGGAGAGACGAGGTTTATATATGACGTCATTATTGTATTATTACCAAAATATCCTTGTCGACTTATTTCCTCTTTTTAGGATATTTCTTCCAATCTTATTTTGGTACGTTCTGTAATAAAATTCTAAACCGTTGTTTCCTTTTTCCTAGAAAAGAAATATCTTTCGAAAAGGAAAAAATAATGTAATTCTTTTATTAGAAGAAACAGTCAAATTTTCAATCAGGTAACCAAGAAAAAGGAACCCAGCAAAAAAAAAAAAAATCAAGGGAAAATTATGTCTTATTGTAAAATGACCAAAATTTTTATTAAGGAGTAAAAAAACATTATATTGGCTCATAATACAAGAAAGAAAGTTCTACCAAGCAATTAGCTATGTTTTTTTATTACTAGTGTGCAACTGCATTTGGTGAAGCTAAATGCAACCAAAACCAAATATAAATTCAGGATCAAGACATATGGGCCTAAGAAAAATTTAAATTTTGGTGCCTATGTAAATAGTTTAATTTGTGTAAATTTTAAGGATTTCAATACTCTATTTAGTTGTATATTAGATATTTTTTAAAGATATAAAAAGTAGATATTAAAAATTGATCTCTTGACCTCATAGTTTAAATCAATATTTCTTACTACTACACTAAAAATTATGGGCACGCTCGCGGGCATACACGGAAAAATATTTACTAGTCAATAAATACGTAGAAAAAAATAGTGGCAAAAATGTCATATTTTTTTTTTTATTTCAGTGTCAACCCCTAAATTTTATTTTTGACCAATTAAAAATCACGTGCCACTATATTGTTATTCAATATTTTAGTAATTTCACCATTAAAAAATATATATTTTATTTAAGTACTGAGTAAACCTAAAATATAGATATTTAGCTATAAATTTACTTAAATTTTAATTTTAAACCACAAATTTTTCGTATTTATTTTTTAAGGCACATAAAAACAAAGCAACTTCCATAATTGAATCAATTATTGTATCTGAAGCCAACATACATATATATATATAACGGTGTTACTCGTTTGGTTCGTTCATTATGAAACAGATCATAATATATTGATTGTTTGTGAATTTGTAATCATATTAGTAGGACGAAAGTAAATTATTGAAAGTTGAGAACTATTCATTGAAAAATGTTTATTGTAAGTGGACGATCCAAATTTTGGCAAAAGTAATGATTGACGGCTGTGGTAGTGTTTTGGTTTGGTGGTAGTGGTACAACAATTTACAAAATAAAATGAGTTGGTGGGCAGTACATGTGTGAGTGATATCAACGGTGTGAGTGAATTTGTACACATGGGTATACGGGTCTCTTTTTGTTGTGGTAGGGTACTTTGATTATTTTAGGTACGTTTTTTGGATTTGGGTTCTGGGGTTGCTGAATTGGTCCTTTTCAATTTTGAACGGTAACAGTCGTTTCTGAAGGGCGTGACTCTCGTGCTCTTGTTGATTTTTCCCACCACGGATCTGCTGCCTCTAAAAAAATGAGAGAATTTTATTCGGTAAAATTACAAAACACTATTTATATATAATTATGTATTATTAATCTCACCTATAAAATCAAAAATAATATAATTTATACTTAAATTTATCCGTGATTAAAATTAAATACACATTAATTAATATTGTATAATTTAAATATATCTTTAACAATACTCAATAAATATATAACCAAATTTTATGATAGTTTGAGTTTCTCCCATCAAAATTTGGTTTGAGAGCTCAAAAATATTGAGCTAGTACCAAAATTATAATGGTTTGGTTAAATTAGGATTATGTTCTTATGTCACAAACTTTATTAAATAGGGCATTGATACAAGCTACTATGGTACCAATAAAAACTACTCATTATAACTAATTAACATAATTCAAATTAAATTAATTAATATAAATATGTAAGTCTCATTATTCATTTAAGCTATTAGCACTAGATGATTTTTGGTACCGGAGATGCTCATATTAGCATTTCGGTGAAAATTATTAATACCAAACTTTTTTTAAATATAAGTAATGATTGCACAAGGAACAGTAATAATAAGTGTGAAGTCGTTTTTAATAAGTAGAACCTATCTTAAAATATGTCATATTTGTTTGTGATTTATGTAACGCAAGTTATATTCTTTAAAAATCCATACCAAAACTCATTAACCTTGCAATAACTCTTTTCAGATGATTAATTTGTGGAGGATCTCTTTAGAAGATTTGTGTTAGAATAGAAATAGAGTGCATAGACTAATTTAAAGAGGTCTTTACTTCACCCCTAACTAGTACCCACATAAACGCCACATATAACCATAAGTACGTAGCACAGAAAATAGGCTAAATAGCTAATCTTTCACACACAGACAGTTATTATTATCCATATTTGACTACACTTTACATGACCAACAGTTTTTACATATTGGCATGTCAAAACAATACCCATATATTCACTCCCATAGGTTTGAGGGGGAGAAATTCCATCCATTTAATAACTTCCACTGGTGTTGGTGTATAACCCTGTGAAAAGAAGACAAGTTGTCAATAACTCAAAATTGACCAAAAAAAGAAAACCAACAATCTAACTGTATTCCATCTCTGCATCACAGGCTTATATAGTCACGTTCAGCTCTTACACAATACAGTCACGTTTGGTTGAAGAAGTAACATTAGATAAGATTATAAATTAAAAAAATATAAGAGAAAATGTAAAAGAATGATAAAGTTGATTATTTGACAGCAAAAAATTAAATAATAGAAAACAAATTAGATGTTAAACTGTAAATTGTTCTCTATTTGATAAGATAAAATTCTGGATTCATCTTTCCAACTTCACAATAGAAAATCACAAGGTCCTATATCCCAAAAATGCATAGTTCCCCAACAAAAATAACTACACTGTAGGTGAATGCATTGGATATTTACCTAAGCTAATTAGAATTTTTACCTTCGAAGTTTGACATGTACCAAATCATATTCCACTGCACTTTTTAGACGGTTGAAAATTTGACTTTTGTCTAATTTTACTAATGAAAGTTGAGGTGGATGAAAGTTCAGGGTACACGATTTGGTACCTATCGAAATTCCGGAGACACGATTTGGTAGATATCAAAGTTCAAGTAACACAATTTAGTACATAAATAACTCCCATGTTAGTAAAATTGACCAGAGCTAAGTCTTTGAATTTAACAATCTAAAATAGTTCGGAAAAAATTTTTAAGGACCTGAAAAGTAAGATTTGGTACATGTCAAACTGAGAGACCAAAAATTCTTAATTAGCCTTTACCTAAATTGGTGAGTTCCTGAGCAGAACCCATGTTAGCCCCAAGGTCTCTAACTAGAAAAGTATTTAACCTTACTCTCCAAACATAAGCAATCTATATGAAAAGCAAATGCTATATGTATGGTAAATTCTTCTGACTTATGTACAATTTGCGTGAGAAAGCATAGTAAAGCTCTGAAGATCTTGAGATTGAGACTGTGTTTACACTCAACAATGTACCGTTCACGCAAATTGTATCCATCCTACTCTTATTTTCCCAGCCTCTTTTGTCACCAAAATTCTTAATAATACTTCCAATCTCACAGCCATGATTACTTTACATAACTAATCATGTTAAATAATTACACAACACATATCGATCTCATAGTACTGGGTTTTGTTTAAAGAAGAAAATAAAACAAGGAAGAATGAGTTACAGTGATTTAGTATACCTCCTAATATTCCTTCCAACAGGCAACAAGGTATTACTAAAAACTTATTGTTATGGCTAAGCAGAATAGTCTAATCAATTAATAAAGTTTTTTTTTTTAATTAAATATAATAAAAGAAGAACAAATCACTGTTACCATAACATCATAAACTGAAAATTTTCCTAAAATCCCTATTGTAGCCACATAATTTCCATGGACTTCTCCTTCTTTCATGATCACAGTACCAATTTCTCAACCAAGATGCAACTAAAATTGATTTAATAGCAGGGTATATATAAGTAACAAAAGCGAAAAACTTTTAGGAAGAAAAAGAAGACGACGACTTACGGAAGAAGAAGGATGAATCAGTTGTAGTAGAGTTCAAGACCCATTCCGTCATGGATCTCGTAGTCCTTGAGAGTAATATGGTCCTTGTAGATGTTGTACCACTTCTGAATTCGAATCTTATCGGCTCTGGTTCCGGTCTGGGCCGCAACCAGCTTCTTTAGGTCTCCGATCGTGTCATCCTCGTTACATTTAACCTTGACCTTCTTTCCCAGTCGATCGTTCAACACCACCTCGATCATTCTTCAATCGCAAGATGACGAAGAGATTGAGAAGCTTTCAGCGCTGTTGGTTGGTGATGATCAATTATCTAGACTCCAAGGGTTTCAAACTTCCTCTTTAGGGCCTTATATATCTGCAAAACCCGTAAATTGTTCTAAACGGTGCCGTTAAGCCGCACTTTATCTTAAAATATTATTATTATTATTTTTTTATAAATAATAATAGTAAATTAAAAAATTATTTATATATATATTTTTAGAAAATTACTATTTTTTAACTTTTTTTTTTTTTTTAATTTAAAGATTAGATTACAATTTTAATTGGTTCGTTTCTATGAATTTCTATATAAATTTTTATAAAAATACAAAAAAAATTATTTTAAAATATAAAAATAAAAATATCTCAATATTGTTTTAAATAGATTATTAATATAATAACCCTTTTTACATATTGGTTTTTTTTTTATCAATTATACAATATTATATTAAAACTTTTTTATTACATTACGACTAATATTAAAAAGAGATATTTTCGAAAAATTTAGATAAAAAAAATTTAATGTTAAAAAATATACCTTCTAAGTATATATTAGACAACGAATGCAAGAAAAACTTTAATATGCAAACTAATAGTATTAGCCTAATTTAATCTAATTCAAAGTGTCAAAACTTTCACTTGAAATGCTCAAAGAACACCAATACTAAAAACCAAGGTTATATAAATATTTTTTCTTCTTTCTTTTCAAAATTAATGTACTTGACAAATTAACAAAGCCAGGACAAGAGAAATCCCACCCAGCCAAAACATAATCACCTCTATTATATTGCCAAGGATAACACCAAACAATCAATAAACATTGTTGTATTACGAAGTTGATGACCTTGTTAACTCCCGCTTGAAGGGCTTGAAGCTCCCCTGCCAATGGGTCCATGCAATGCACTTTATTAACAAAAAAAGCTACCACCTAGTGTTGAGCATCAGAGTCCTTAACCACCACATCAACAAAAATGTGTGCCTTTTCCCTGCTGAGGCATTTTGTAAACTCTAAAGTTGTTCCCGCAGATGCAAAAACCACACTAACCTCCTCACATTTCCTTTCACTCATGTCTACATTCAACAAACTAGTCACAGTCAAAGGCTGAGAAACTAGTGGGTTGAGATCACCTTTGTGAGCCGAGACATCATAATAAAGAACCCATTCAAACTTCCAAATATTCAACTTAGACTCTCCGCTGATTGAAAATGCTGAGTTGCTACATATAAAATCCTTTGCACACCCAAAAACTTTTAACCACTGGGGATGTCGTACCAGGTAGGAACGCCTCCCAAAAGCTAAAATTCGAGAAATACTTCCCTTTAATCACACGACTCCGTAAAGAGTCTTGAGAATTTTCCAGTAACCAACAAAGTTTTGCCAAGAGGCAGAAGTTAACATCTTTAAAAGTCTAAAGGCCAAGGCCTCCACAACATTTCAGGGTTACATATATTATCCCTCCCAAGATATCAAAGATAAATATCAATCTCCATCCACTCTCCCTGTCCACCAGAACCGATGGGTTAGCCGCTCTAACTCATTCAGAATCGCCACAGGAAGATTAAACACTGCCATATTGTATATGGGTAAAGATTGCACAACACTTTGAATGAACACAGTGTGATTTGCTTGAGATAGAAAGTTTGGGTCTCCATCCTTGCAACTGACTATACACTTTGCCCACCATAAACTTGAAATCTTTCTTACATCAATTTCAAACAAATAAAGCGTTCCCCAAAAGCCTTTCATCTCCTTCGATGGCCCCAAACTCAAAAAAATCTAGAATATCATCTTTAGTCATGTACTCAGAGTTGTTAGAGAAGTAAACTTTTTATTTTCCAATGTTGATCTTTTGACTCGACCAACCACAATAGCATTCAATGTACTCTTGGATTGCTCTCATATTTTCCATGAATGCTTTAACAAATATAAGAGTGTGATTAGCATACATTAGGTGAGTCACTACAGCACTATTAGAGGAATTAAGATCTCCTGTTATGTCCCATATTATGTTAAACCAAATAAAGTTTTAATTTTTTATTTATAAAAAAATTAAATCTCTAATAAAGTCAACAAAATTAGTTAACATATTTAATATAAATTAAATTAGTTGATGTGCCAAACTTTGATAAGTTTAACACAGTATGGGACACCAATTTTTAACAGGTGATCTTGATTCCTATTCCGAGAGACCCTCACCCCCTCAATGAGACCCCCGAATTCCTGCTCATAAGGAAGGCATGATAGAACTTTGAAATAGAAAATGAAGATGTATGGAGACAAGGGATATCTTGTTAAGGTTTGTGCCCTTAAAAACTTTAATAAAGAGTTGAACATTTTAATATATATTTAAATATTTATTAGGTACCATAAACTAACAGGCCCAGCCTAATAAATTGGGCCCATTAATTACATAGGTGGTTGCTTTCACTCTTCTGTGCACGTTGAAACTGTGGTACCATGATAAGATTGAATTGAACTGTTACCATGATAAGATCATGACATGGACTGCGGGGCTTAAAAATGTTTAACTCGATCCTTTAACCAAAAAAAAAAAAAAAAAAAAAAGAGACATGTTTGACAACCCTATTCACAAAAAAAAAAAAAAAATTATAAATATAATAAAGTAATAAATTTAACCTATTTTAATTAATAAATTTTACTTTAATATTATTACTACATTTTTCTATTTCTAATACAGAACTGAAGATCGGAACCTAAATTTAATTTTCCCAAGTGTTGGTGACATAATTATAGTTGAAGCAAGGCTTTCACCCCCCTGGAAAAGAAAAGTAGAAAGAGTTGTTTTTTTTTTTTTTAATTATTTATAGTGTATATAATTAAAAAAGACAAACATTATCAAAGAATTAGATTAGTTTTGATGATTAAGCTTACTTCTATAAGTTTAAGAGACCATAATTCAAATTCTAGTACTTTTAACAAAAATTAGTTGCATACCATATTATTTTAAAGAAATAAAAATTTCCCCCCTTCAAGTAACAAAGATTATTTGCATACCATATTATCTTAAAAAGAAAAATCTCCCTGTTCAATCAAGTTTATTTTTATTATTTGATCAAGCTAATTAGAATTTTTATCCACCTTGGTATGTACTAAATTATATCTTTTGAACTTTTAAGATAAAAATTTCTCTTGAATTATTGATATTGTTAGATTTAGTACCAAATCATGTTTCCTGAACTTTTAAAACCGTTAAAAATTCTCCTTAAATTAATGAAATTGTTGGATTTAAGAACTTTCGTCCAATTTCAGTAAGAAAAATATAACATGAATCAAAGTTCAGGGAAAATAATTTCGTACATGTTAAAGTTTAAAGAATATGATTTGGTAGATATAAAAGTCCGGGGAGTATAATTTAGTACATCACAATTACTGAATTAATTAGTAAAATTGAATTAAATCGAACAAAAATCCTTAAATCCAATCTTAATAGTTCAAAAAAATTTTAAACGACCAAAAAAGTTAAGGAGGCATGATTTGCTACCTGCAAAAAACAATTACCTTTAGTGATAATTTTTTAATCACAACATAATTTTTTTGCAACTAAGTTTAATTTTTAGTCATAACAAAAATTACTTGTGGACTAAAACATAATATATATATATATATAGATACAAGTTGTCACTAATTTAGCTTTAGTCACAACTAGTATTGTGACTAATAATACATTTAATCACAACAAACTATGATTTTTGTGGCTAATACTCTTTAGTTACAGATATTTTGTCACAACATAATAATTTATAATTGGTCATTTTGTAGTGACATATCGAAATTAAAGGGCTAAAAATCCTAATTATTCTAATGATATTTTGATTGATTTTCATTTTTCAATCTTACATGTGTTTCTAGTGCTAAAAGTAATTAATAGTGGGAAATTTCCTACCTCTATTCCTGCATTTTTTTTGTTGGATGTAGAGAATCCACGTTGGATCATATAATTCTCAAACTCATTTATTTAAAATAATAAAATTACAAATAAAAATTATAAATCATATTAAAATTATAATTATATTATACTATTTTCTTAAAAAAAAAAAATCAAATATTATGCTTTATTTATTTTATTTTTTTTTTGACATTGAAAGAGATTGTAACTTAAGATTTCTTTTTTGTTGTGAGAATAACTGTACTACTAATAAATTATGTTAATTGTAAAATATATGTGAATGCTCTAATATTTATTTAAGTTGGCGGTTATTTTTCGTTCACTAATTTTAAATACTTTGATTATAAGCAACTTAATTATTTTTTCTCATTAAATCTGAATCACAAATAACTTTTAACTCTACTTTTTTTTTATCACTCAGATTTTTGGTAGCTCTTTTCCTCGATTCTTTTTTTTCTCGATTTGCCTTTTGTTTTTGGATTAGATATTTATTTTATGTATTTTTTATACTATATAAAAATTGTAAGATGCATGTAGTTCTATATAAAGAGAACAATTTATACATCTTATATATTTTGTTATTTTTTACAAATTCATATATAATATAATATACCATATGTTAATAATTCAAAGTATAAGATATTGTTTAAAATAAAATTGAAATGTACTCCTTGAAAATTACTAATACTGTATACGCAATAAAATTATATGTAAATATATAATAACAAAACAAAACAAAAATAAAAATTAATTAACAGGTTACGTACTCGAGATGAGATGGAATCCTCGTTCCGTGGTCTATATAATATAAGCACATAAATTTGATTAATAAATTAAGAATGACTAAATTTGATATTTGACTCATTAATTAAACATATTTGCTAGACACAGCTAGCTTAATAACTAGTGTGACTTATGCTATATTTTGTAGGAGACACACCCAAGAGTTGTATAGCTTAGAGTATTGCTATTAAGTATCAGTGGTGCCTAGTACTTTCTCGACATTTTATGTTGCGATTGGCTAGTAATATTCCCTAAAAACTATTACATTAAACTATGTAGGATCCAATACTTAGTTTGACCAACATTAGGTATCACTGGCCTTTAACATCTATTATTATGCTAGCTTAATTGTTAGGTTATTTTTAGTATTAATTTTAAATTAAGTTTAGTATATTTTTAATTAAGTTTTAATCGTGTTTGGAGCATTTTTATGCTTGTTATCTTTTATTTTTGCAGATTTAAAATAGAAGAAGATTAGAAAAATATCAGAGAAAAAGATGGGAATAAGATAAAAATATCATGATATTTAAAATAGAGAAAATTGTGCAAGGAAATAAAGCCGAAACTTCAAGCCTGAATTCGACAATGTTTTGATTAGATTTTGGAAAAGGTCAAAACATGAAAGTTCTAGATCTCTCTTTTATCTTTCCGGAACATCTTGAATCGTCCGATTTCGATCAATATCGAGAGAGTTATGATTAAAATACTATCAGTCGACGCAGCAGAAAAAATATCTCGTTTGAGGTTTCCCAAAAATTTAAATTCGAATTGGAATTTTAACATGTGCGTTTTTTCCATCTTTTTAGGCCTTCAATGCCTATATAAAGGGAAGAAGGGAGTTGATTTCAGCAAGTAATTTTAGAGAGAAAAACAGAGAGAATACAGATGCAAAGTGGAGAGATCAACTGCAATATTGGAGGCATTCTTCAGAGAGTTTTCAACATTCTTCTCTTCTTGTTGCGATAATTAGCACACGCAAGTGTACGTATCGTTATAAGTAGTAAACTCACCAGGAGTGAGGTCGATCCCACAGGGAGTGTAGTTAAGTACGTTAAAATTAAACTTTTACTTCTATTTGGTTAAATAAAAATAAAGAAAGAATTAAAAATAAGAAACTAGTAAGAAACAATTATTCAAGAGAATTGAAAGTTAATAAAAACTAGGGCTTCGATTTCAATTGTTTCTATTGAATATGGCCTAATATGATTATTTTCCTAATATTAATCTTTATGCAATAGCAGGTTTACTAAGGTAATTTATAGTCTTCTCAGATATATAAATCTCAATTACATGCAAACTTTCTACTCTCGTGATAAATTTAACATGCAACAGACATTAAGCATAAAAATCCTATAAGCTATCTAAACCATATAGGTACTCTCGTCCTATATCGAAATTCAGTTCTATTTTACTATAGCATATTTGACACTCACTTCTCAGATCTCGCATCAAACTCATAGACAGATAATTGGTGATCAGGCAATTAAAAGTAATTAAGCACAAATAAAATAGAATACATAGAAATTAGAGGGAAAATAAATCATATTAAAACCATAAACAATGTCAAACAATATCCATCTAACCCTAATAAAGTGTTTAGCTACTCATGTTTATGAGAGCACGATCACACATATTAACTTTAAGAAAAGACATGAAAATAGAGAAGAGAAGAATGTTGAAAACCCTCTGAAGAATGCCTCCAATATTGCAGTTGATCTCTCCACTTTGCATCTGTATTCTCTCTGTTTTTCTCTCTAAAATTGCTTGATGAAATCAACTCCCTTCTTCTCTTTATATAGGCATTGAAGGCCTAAAAATATGGAAAAAACGCAATATTTAAATTCCCACTCGAATTTAAATTTTTGGGAAACCTCAAACGAGATATTTTTTTCTGCTGCGTCGACTGATAGTATTTGAAGCATAACTCTCTCAATATTGCTCGGAATTGAACGATTCAAGATGTTCCCGAAAGATAAAAGAGAGATCTAGAACTTTCATGTTTTGACTTTTTCCAAAATCCAATCAGAAAACCGTCGAATTCAGGCTTGAAGTTTCGGCTTCCACAATTTTCTCTATAAAAAATATCATGATATTTTTTATCTTTTTCCCATCTTTTTCTCTGATATTTTTCTAATCTTCTTCTATTTTAAATCTGTAAAAATAAAAGATAACAAGCGTAAAAATGCTCCAAACACAATTAAAACTTAATTAAAAATATACTAAACTTAATCTAAAATTAATACTAAAAATAACCTAACAAATTCCCCCAAACTAAGCTTTTACTCGTCCTCGAGTAAAACACTAAATAAACATTAAACAAGTCAATCTCCAAAACATGAGTAATTTTCAAGTAGGTTCAATAATATGATTATGAAAAAAATTCACTTATACATACAATCCAGAATTTCAGTTCAATTACACCCTTGACATATTTCAATTTATTTTCATTTAGCTCATCAAACCATAGAATGCAATTAACTAACAATTAAACCACTTTATGTATGCCAATTACAATCATCAATCCACTAACCAAAAATTCCATATGCTTGCAATACTTACTATTCTCCACTAATATAGATTAATGCACAACCAAGAATCAGAAGGTCTTTCTAGGCTTGTAATGTTAGGCTTAGGGTAAAGGTAGTTGAAATGGTCATTTAGGCTTTACTATACCATAAGCTTCTCCAATCATGTCACCCGCAATATTTTTCACACAATCCCAATACCCTTTTTTCTAATTACATGAGAGATATATTCTTCAACAAGGGTGCAACAACTTTATATTTATCTTTTTTTTTTTCTAGATTTGACACTAGTTGTCAGATTTTTCTTTCTTTTCTCCTTTTTTTTCAAGTTGTTGTCAATCAATTTTTTTTTTATATTCTCTCAATTTTCACACTTTTTCACACACATACAACAAACTTCCCATCCAAATTCCCCCAAACTAAAGATCTACTTATGGTATGATTAGGGTCAAATTGTGGATATTCATGGGTTTATCTTTTTATGCTCAATATGTGTAAAACAAAGAATAGGTTAAGGCTAAAAAAAAAGGTAACTATGATAAAAATTACAAGGATGGCTTGAAAGGTACAATCGATCCAAAAAATTGCCTAAATTACTTTCCTAATCATGCATAATTTATTATTTCGCCTCAAATAGCAAGCAAGCAAGTTCTAGAATTTTCCAAACAACTTTCCACATTTCACAATCAACATGCATAAAACAATTCAATTACTAGCAAATTACCTAATATAATTCCATGCTCAAAATTGAAATTAGTCAAGAATGTAATATCACCAAGCACACGGATTTTTCGAAAATAAGTGAACTTTTCAAATCATGCTATCTACCTACTTTCAAATTGGCTCACATTAAGAAAATTGACTCACAACAATAAAAATTAAAAATTAAAAGACATAAAAAAAACTCAAAATAAAAATTAAGTCACTCCTCCCCCCAAACTAAAGTGACACATTGTCCCCAATGTGACATTAAAGAAAAAGGAAAGGAAAACTTACCTGGGTGCCACATCAATAAGCGGTTGACGCCCATAATAAGCGTCATGCAAGACAACTTGAAAATTGTTATTGTACTTGCCTTCAAGCTTGGCAAGCGGTGAGTTTGAATCAAAGTCAGCACCAACAACATAAAACTTTGGATGATGAGCTTGGGGAGAAGCCTTTTGTAGCTTGTAGAGGATATAATATGGTGTTGATGACATGTATGGATCCATTGGTGGTTTATTAGTCAATATCATCGATGAAGTCGAATCAATGATGCCATGTTCTTTCTCATCCTCCAATGTCACAGTATCTACACTTTCATCCAACAACCCTTCTTCTTGTTGCTCACTCTCCACTTGGCTATCCATATCCTTGCTTGTGATTTCATATTCAATGAGTTCTTCTTCACAAGGAGCTTGATCTTCAATTGTAGGCTCATTATCATCCTTGTATTCAACTAATGACCCTTCTTCATTATAGCAATAACTCTCATAACTTTCATTATTGAAGTTATTACATTCTGAATCATGAGCCACTAAATTATCACATAAGGATTTCACCATGTCTGTTAAGCGATTAATCTCTCCTGGAAGTGATTGTAGAAGTGCTAGTAGTTGTTCCTCTTTTTCAGATTGTTGAGATGAATTTGGGCAATAAGGTGGGTATTGGTGACTCCAACCCTGAAGTGATGGATCCCAATGCCAGTCGTAATCAAAATCTGCCATGTTATTCAACAGATTTATTACATCATAGCCTCTCATTAATAGAGGTGCTCCAGTTGTGTCTGCTCCATAATCAACCCAGCTTCTTGTTTCATCGTTAAGTCCATTATAAAAGAGCCACGTAAAACACCCACTTGAGAAAGTGGGATAACATCTCTCTCCATACTCTTTAAATCTCCTCCAAGCAGAATAGAATGGTTCATTGTGTTGTTGGGCAAAATCCTCAAGATATAGCATCTGAATTTATCTTGCAGGTCAAACTCATAAGTAAAACATTAGTAAAATTAAAAAAATAAAACTAAATTAGTACTAAAAAGATAAAAATTTGAAACAACAAAATTAATATTAAAACTAAAAAAAAACAAATTAGAACAAAATTTAATTTTTAATAATATTAACTATCACTCCCCGGCAACGGCGCCAAAAAAACTTGTTGCGATAATTAGCACACGCAAGTGTACGTATCGTTATAAGTAGTAAACTCACCAGGAGTGAGGTCGATCCCACAGGGAGTGTAGTTAAGTACGTTAAAATTAAACTTTTACTTCTATTTGGTTAAATAAAAATAAAGAAAGAATTAAAAATAAGAAACTAGTAAGAAACAATTATTCAAGAGAATTGAAAGTTAATAAAAACTAGGGCTTCGATTTCAATTGTTTCTATTGAATATGGCCTAATATGATTATTTTCCTAATATTAATCTTTATGCAATAGCAGGTTTACTAAGGTAATTTATAGTCTTCTCAGATATATAAATCTCAATTACATGCAAACTTTCTACTCTCGTGATAAATTTAACATGCAACAGACATTAAGCATAAAAATCCTATAAGCTATCTAAACCATATAGGTACTCTCGTCCTATATCGAAATTCAGTTCTATTTTACTATAGCATATTTGACACTCACTTCTCAGATCTCGCATCAAACTCATAGACAGATAATTGGTGATCAGGCAATTAAAAGTAATTAAGCACAAATAAAATAGAATACATAGAAATTAGAGGGAAAATAAATCATATTAAAACCATAAACAATGTCAAACAATATCCATCTAACCCTAATAAAGTGTTTAGCTACTCATGTTTATGAGAGCACGATCACACATATTAACTTTAAGAAAAGACATGAAAATAGAGAAGAGAAGAATGTTGAAAACCCTCTGAAGAATACCTCCAATATTGCAGTTGATCTCTCCACTTTGCATCTGTATTCTCTCTGTTTTTCTCTCTAAAATTGCTTGATGAAATCAACTCCCTTCTTCTCTTTATATAGGCATTGAAGGCCTAAAAATATGGAAAAAACGCAATATTTAAATTCCCACTCGAATTTAAATTTTTGGGAAACCTCAAACGAGATATTTTTTTCTGCTGCGTCGACTGATAGTATTTGGAGCATAACTCTCTCAATATTGCTCGGAATTGAACGATTCAAGATGTTCCCGAAAGATAAAAGAGAGATCTAGAACTTTCATGTTTTGACTTTTTCCAAAATCCAATCAGAAAACCGTCGAATTCAGGCTTGAAGTTTCGGCTTCCACAATTTTCTCTATAAAAAATATCATGATATTTTTTATCTTTTTCCCATCTTTTTCTCTGATATTTTTCTCTGATATGTAAAAATAAAAGATAACAAGCGTAAAAATGCTCCAAACACAATTAAAACTTAATTAAAAATATACTAAACTTAATCTAAAATTAATACTAAAAATAACCTAACACTTCTCCATTTTCATCTCTTTTCTTAAAGTTAATATGTGTGATTGTGCTCTCATGAACATGTGTAGCTAAACACTTTAATTAGGGTTAGATGGATATTGTTTAACATTGTTTATGGTTTTAATATGATTAATTTTCCCCCTAATTTCTATGTATTCTATTTTATTTGTGCTTAATTACTTTTAATTGCCTGATCACCAATTAACTGTCTATGATTTTGATACGAGATCTGAGAAGTGAGTGTCAAATATGCTATAGTAGAATAGAACTGAATTTCGATATAGGACGAGAGTACCTATATGGTTTAGATAGCTTATAGGGTTTTTATGCTTAATGCCTGTTGCATGTTAAATTTATCACGAGAGTAGAAAGTTTACATGTAATTGAGGTTTATATATCTGAGAAGACTATAAATTACCTTAGTAAACCTGCTATTGCATAGGAATTAATATTAGGAAAATAATCATATTAGGCCATATTCAATAAAAACAATTGAAATCGACACCCTAGTTTATTAACTATCAATTTTCTTGAATCGTTGCTTCCAACTATTTTTCTTATACTTCATTGTTTTTTTTCCTATCTTTTATTTAATCAAATAGAAGTAAAAATTTAATTTTAACGTACTTAACTACACTCCCTGTGGGATTGACCTCACTCCTCGTGAGTTTTACTACTTGAAACGATACGTACACTTGCGTGTGCAAAAATATCGCAACAAGTTTTTGGCGCCGTTGCCGGGGAGTGTTAGTTAATATTATTAAAAATTAAATTTTGTTCTAATTTGGTTTTTCTTTTTAGTTTTAGTATTATTTTTTTTTCAAATTTTTATCTTTTTAGTACTAATTTAGTTTTTTTTTTTATTATTTTACTAATGTTTTATTGATGAGCTTGACCTGCAAGGTAAATCCAGATGCTATATCTTGAGGATTTTGCCCAACAACATAATGAGCCATTCTATTCTGCTTGGAGGAGATTTAAAGAGTATGGAGAGAGATGTTATCCCACTTTCTCAAGTGGATGTTTTACGTGGCTCTTTTATAATGGACTTAATAATGAAACAAGAAGCTGGGTTGATTATGGAGCAGAGACAACCGGAGCACCTCTATTAATGAGAGGCTATGATGTAATAAATATGTTGAATAACATGGCAGATTTTGATTACGACTGGCATTGGGATCCATCACTTCAGGGTTGGAGTCACCAATACCCACCTTATTGCCCAAATTCATCCCAACAAACTGAAAAAGAGGAGCAACTACTAGCACTTTTACAATCACTTCCAGGAGAGATTAATCGCTTAACAGACATGGTGAGGTCCTTATGTGATAATTTAGTGGCTCATGATTCAGAATGTAATAACTCCAATACTGAAAGTTATGAGAGTTATTGCTACAATGAAGAAGGGTCATTAGTTGAGTACAAGGAAGATAATGAGCCTACAATTGAAGATCAAGATCCTTGTGAAGAGGAACTCATTGAATATGAAATCACAAGTGAGGGTATGAATAGCCACGTGGAGAGTGAGCAACAAGAAGAAGGTTTGTTGGATGAAAGAGTAGAAACTGTGACATTGGAAGATGAGAAAGCACATGACATCATTGATTCGACTTCATCAATGATATTGACTAATAAACCACCAATGAATCCATATATTTCATCAACACCATATTACATCCTCTGCGAGCTACGAAAGGCTTCTCCCCAAGCTCATCATCCAAAGTCTTATGTTGTTGGTGCTGATTTTAGTTCAAACTCATCACTTGCCAAGCTTGAAGGCAAGTACAATAACAATTTTCAAGTTGTCTTGCATGACGCTTATTACGGGCGTCAACCGCTTATTGATGTGGCGCTCAGGTAAGTTTCCTTTCCTTTTTCTTTAATGTCACATTGGGGACAATGTGTCACTTTAGTTTGGGGGGGTGACTTAATTTTTATTTTTATTTTGAGTTTTTTTTTTTTTTTGAGTTTTATGACTTTTAATTTTTAGTTTTTAGTTTTTATTGTTTTGAGTCAATTTTCTTAATATGAGTCAATCTGAAAGTAGGTAGATAACATGATTTGAAAAGTTTATTTATTTTTTCGAAAAATCCGTGTGCTTGGTGATGTTATACTCTTGACTAGTTTTAATTTTGTGCTTTAAAAGAACATGGAATCATATTAAGTAATTTTTCTAGTAATTGAATTGATTTATGTATGCTAATTTGACATGTGGAAAGTTGTTTGGAAAATTCTAGAACTTGCTTGCTTGCTATTTGAGGCGAAATAATAAATTATGCATGACTAGGAAAGTGATTTAGGCAATTTTTTTTAAATCGATTGTGCTTGTCAAGCCATCCCTATAATTTTATCCTAGTTACCCTTTTTGAGCCTTAACTTATTTTTTTCTACACATATTGAGCCTAAAAAGATAAACCCATAAATACCCAAAATTTCAATTCTAATCATACCATAAGTAGATCTTTAGTTTGGGGGAATTTGGATAGAAGTTTGTTGTATGTGAGTGGAAAAAAATGTGAAAGTTGAGAGAATATAAAAAGAAAAAAATTGATTGACAACAACTTGAAAAAAAGGAGAAAAGAAAGAAAAATCTGACAATCAGTGTCAAATCTAGAAAAAAAAAAGATTAAAATAAAATTGTTGCAACCTTGCTGAAAAAAACAATATCTCTCAAGTAATTAGAAAAAAAGGTATTGGGATTGTGTGAAAAATATTTTGGGTGACATGATTGGAGAAGCTTATGGTATAGGAAAGCCTAAATGACCATTTCAACTACCTTTACCCTAAACCTAACATTACAAGCCTAGAAAGATCTTCTGATTCTTAGTTGTGCATTAATCTATATTAGTGGAGAATAGTAAGTATTGGAAGCATATGGAATTTTGGGTTAGTGGATTGATGATTGTAATTGGCATGCATAAAGTGGTTTAATTGTTAGTTAATTGCATTCTATGGTTTCATGAGCTAAATGAAAATAAATTGAAATCTATCAAGGGTGTAATTGAACTGAAATTCTGGATTATATGCATAAGTGAATTTTTTTTCATAATCATGTTATTGAAGCTACTTGAAAATTACCCATGTTTTGAGGATTGACTTGTTTAATGTTTATTTAGTGTCTTACTCGAGGACGAGTAAAAGCTTAGTTTGGGGGAATTTGTTAGGTTATTTTTAGTATTAATTTTAAATTAAGTTTAGTATATTTTTAATTAAGTTTTAATCGTGTTTGGAGCATTTTTATGCTTGTTATCTTTTATTTTTGCAGATTTAAAATAGAAGAAGATTAGAAAAATATCAGAGAAAAAGATGGGAAAAAGATAAAAATATCATGATATTTAAAATAGAGAAAATTGTGCAAGGAAATAAAGCCGAAACTTCAAGCCTGAATTCGACAATGTTTTGATTAGATTTTGGAAAAGGTCAAAACATGAAAGTTCTAGATCTCTCTTTTATCTTTCCGGAACATCTTGAATCGTCCGATTCCGATCAATATCGAGAGAGTTATGATTAAAATACTATCAGTCGACGCAGCAGAAAAAATATCTCGTTTGAGGTTTCCCAAAAATTTAAATTCGAATTGGAATTTTAACATGTGCGTTTTTTCCATCTTTTTAGGCCTTCAATGCCTATATAAAGGGAAGAAGGGAGTTGATTTCAGCAAGTAATTTTAGAGAGAAAAACAGAGAGAATACAGATGCAAAGTGGAGAGATCAACTGCAATATTGGAGGCATTCTTCAGAGAGTTTTCAACATTCTTCTCTTCTCCATTTTCATCTCTTTTCTTAAAGTTAATATGTGTGATTGTGCTCTCATGAACATGTGTAGCTAAACACTTTAATTAGGGTTAGATGGATGTTAGGCTATTTTTAGCCTATGTTATGGATCCGATTTATGTGCATTCTTAGCTGTGTTGGGACGGAATTACGCTTGTTTTCTATGTTTTCAGGTTCTTTGGAGTAAAAGAGGTCTCGGGTGCAGAAATTCACTGAAAGACGTGCTGAGCCGAAGAAAAACTTCATATTTTGAGTTTTTGCATATCTGGCCGCGGCGATGAAGAGTCTCGCCGCGGCGAGATACGAGAAACAGAAACTGCCTAATTTTGGCACATTCTCGCCGCGGCGAGAGGAAGTGTGGCCGCGGCGAGATCCCGTACGGACCGGGGGTAATTTCGTCCATCGAACCCTAAATTTCAAGTATAAATAGAAAACTGCGATTGGAAGTCAGGGAGAGCGATTTGGAACCCTAAAACACAGCAGAAAGAGGCAAGAAGAGCAAAAGGAAATCAAAGTGAAGATCCAGATTCATCCACCAACAGTTTCTTTCTCTATTCCTCTTTAATTTATTTATGTTGAATATTGCTTTAGGAATGGTTATGGATTTGTTTCTGAACTAAATTTCCCATTTAGGGAGGATGATGATTGTTGTTTAATGTTTTCCTAGTTAATGTTTAATTACCATTCCTCAATTCTTGTGTGTGTGAAATTATCTTAATTTGTGTTTAATTTCATGTTTAAGATTGATCACCTTGTGCATGCTCTATGATCTCAATTCAAAATCTGAAAAGTGAGAATTGAGAATGCTAAAATTAAGATAATCGATGTTCTATGTGAAACGAAAGTATTTACATGACTTATGTGACGAGTAGATTATTGCTTAATGCTGATTTCATGTTAGTTTAATTAAGGAATTAATTAGATAACATGTGATTTAGAATCTAGAAGATCTGAAAGGAGCTAGGTTATTTTATAATCTGTCATTCACCCCAAGAATAGGATAGTAATTAATCATTAACAATTTGGGTAAACAACAACAGGATTCTCCTCCCTATTGTCTCATCTTGCTCAACTTTAAACTGTGTTATTAAGTTTTCTGAATTTCTTTCAAATTTTCTTTTTTAAGCGTAATTGCTTTTGATTTACCGAATAGAATCATAAGTATAATTTAGTGGTACTTAATCCAATTCCCTGTGGGATCGACCTCACCTGTGTGAGATTTACTACTTGATTGCGTATACTTGCGTAGTGTTAAAAAATATAGCAACAAGTTTTTGGCGCCGTTGCCGGGGAATTGTTAAAGATTAATATTACATAAAATTATACTAACTTCTACTTTGGTTTATTTTTTTTTCTTGCTAATTTCTAATCTGTTCTTGCAAGATTGTTTCTATCTATTTCAGGAATTCTAAGTGTATGCGCCGTGAAGGACAAGCAGTCATAGTACCAGTTGATCCTGAAATTGAGAAGACTTGTAGGAGAAACAGAAAGAACAAGAGGCAAGAAAGAGTTTCAGCAACTGCTGAAACATCAGAAATCATGGCTGCTAATGTGAATGCGAATGCTCCAAATAACGGTAATAATGGTGGTGCCGTTGAAGATCAAGCTAATGGCCGAAGCTTGAGAGATTACATTCTCCCTACTCTGACGGGAGTGCAGTCATGTATTAGGCCACCGGCAGTGGATGCAAACAACTTCGAGATCAAACCTGCCATCCTTCAAATGGTGCAGTCTTCAGTTCAGTTTGGTGGTCTCCCTTCTGAAGATCCTAATTTGCATCTCTCTAACTTCATGGAACTTTGTGAAACTTTTAAAGTTAATGGAGTTAGCGACGATGCCATTAGATTGAGGTTGTTTCCATTCTCTCTCAGAGAACGAGCCAAGAGTTGGTTGAATTCTTTGCCACCGAATTCTATTGCTACATGGAATGATCTGGCAACAAAATTCTTGTCAAAGTTCTTTCCTCCAAAGAAAGTCCAGCAAAGCCGAGAGGAGAAATTAATAATTTCGCCAACAAGATAATGAATCTCTCCATGAGGCCTGGGAGAGGTTTAAAGATCTGATCAGGAAGTGTCCCCATCATGGTATAGAGAAGTGGATGCTGGTTCACAACTTCTACAACGGGTTGGTTGGTAATACTAGAACTCTAATAGATGCAGCAGCTGGTGGAGCTTTTATGAGAAAGAGTGCTAATGAGGCATATGATCTATTGGAGGAGATGGCTCTAAACAACCAGCAGTGGCCAACTGAAAGGAGTCAATCCAAGAAAGTAGCTGGTGTGTTAGAAGTCGATGCCATCACAAAGTTAACAGCTCAGGTTGAGGCCTTACAAAGCTGATTGCAGGGCAAGCTAAACAAGCCCAAGTTATTTGTGAGATATGTGGAGGCAACCATCACTTTTCAGAGTGTCAGGCAGATGTGGATAATTTGCCAATGGATCAAGCAAAAGCCATTGGGAACTACTCCCAAAATAATAATTATGGGCACAACCAACAGGGGTTCTACCAGCAGAGAAATCAGCCCCAACAAAACCAACAACAAAGTCCTAGTGGCTCCAATATCCAAGCTGATTTATTGCTCCAATTCATGATGGAGACTAGAGCCTCTATTAAAACTCTAGAAACTCAAATGGAACAATTGGCTACTCAAGTGGCAAACCAAGCTCAAGGAAATTCACCTAGCACTAGTGAGGCAAAAGGAAAAGAGCAATGTAAAGCAATGTCCTTGAGGAGTGGAAAGAGTTATGAAGGACCTAATGGCAAGCAACCAGTTGAAGATGGGGTTCAGGATCAACAGGCACAGACGCCGGCACCAAAGGAAAAGAAGGCTACTGATAGCCCTGCACCACCACAACAGTCTCCACCAATCAGTATTGATCATCATGTGAAGATACCTTATCCTCAGAGACTCCGAAAGACCAATCTAGACAAGCAGTTCACCAAGTTTCTAGAAGTCTTCAAAAGACTTCACATTAACATTCCTTTTGCTGAAGCTCTAGAGCAGATGCCAAGTTATGTGAAGTTTATGAAGGAAATTTTGTCAAAGAAGAGGAAGATGGAAGACTATGAGACAGTGGCTCTTACTGAAGAGTGCAGTGCGGTCCTACAAAAGAAACTACCACCCAAGCTAAAAGATCCGGGTAGTTTCAACATCCCATGCTCAATAGGGGGTTCTATACAAACAAAAGCTTTATGTGATCTGGGAGCCAGTATCAACTTAATGCCCCTATCAATGTTCAAAAGATTAAAATTAGGGGAAGCAAAACCCACAACAGTTACTTTACAAATGGCAGATCGGTCTTTGACTCATCCTCGGGGTATAATTGAAGATGTCTTGGTAAAGGTTGGTAAGTTCATCTTCCCTGCTGATTTCTTAATACTTGACATGGAAGAAGATGAGAATATTCCTATCATCTTGGGAAGACCATTCCTAGCAACAGGAAGAGCATTAATTGATGTACAGAAGGGGGAGTTAAAGTTGCGTGTTCAAAAAGAAGAAGAGACTTTCAAAGTATTTGCTGCAACTGAAATTCCTACTTGTTGTCGACTGGAAGTTGTAAAGGATGGTCGAGAAGTCACTACCAACAAGACGAAAGGGAAGTCTAAAGAACGATTTCGAACTGTTCGACGACGTATGAAAAGACTGTTGTGTGGGAAATATGAAGGTGACTCTCAATCTAAGGAAAGCTTTAAAATTTGCAACATTGGAGGTCAGTTTTCTTCGTTTGGCACAAAGGCCCTCATGGATGCGAGAGGTGGATTCTACCCGCCACCACCTCCACCGCCATACTGATGTGGCGCTCAGGTAAGTTTCTCTCACCCTGGTTTATTTTCACACATTGGGGACAATGTGCATTTTAGTTTGGGGGGGGAAACTTAATTTATTTTTTCGCGTTTATTTGTTTTAGTTAGTTTGTTTTAGTTTTTTAGTCTTGTGTGATAGCTAAATTGAAAGATTGATTGAATTGTTGTTATTCACTTGTGCAATGGATTAAAACATAACTGTGTGCTTGACTTGCAACTGTTTGAATTAAGATGGATGTGTGCTAGGAAGTGATTCATGTAGACTTAAAACATTTGCTATTCTCACATATCACCTCTGTTCTATTTGGTTTGTGGAATGATTGATTGAACATGGAATAGAATTTGTTTGACATACTCTCTTGAAGCGAAATCCTTGATGATTTTTGTTTGGAAAGTGATTTAGGCAAGTTTTCTTTGGAACGATTGAGCCTTTCAAGCCTGCCTATGAATTTTTTACCATAGTATACCCAAAGTTGAGCCTTAGCCTGTTTTAAATTTTTTTTTTTTTTTTACCGCTTAACTGAGCTGAATTCGTATCTTAAATTCTTTTCACCCTGAACGTAACTTATTATGCCATGAGCCTTGAAGCAAGTTTGGGGGGATAACTGCTGTAAGTGGAAAAATAGAGTGTAGGAATGAGAGATTGAAAAAAAAAGAATAATATTGTGTGTTGTGCCTATGAAAAAGAAGAAAGAGAAAAAAAAAAGAAAAAAAATGTGTCTTCTTGAAAAAAAAAAAAAGTTAAGAAAATTATGAGGTGCACACACAAGAAAAAAATTGCAATCTCTTATTTCTGTTTTTGGGATATATGGAAAGAAAGCAAAATAAATGTCTAGGCTTGCTTGGTTAATAGTGCTTATGGTATAGTATAGCCTAAATGACTTCTCACCTACCCATGTACCTAAACCATGTGATGTTAACCGAAAAAGACCTATTGATTCCAAATAGAAATTTGTCAACATTAGTGGAGAGAGGTATGTCATTCAAACTTATTGATCATGTGTTAGTGGAATGTTGGAAAGTTAGAACAGTTGTGATATTGATGGAAATTGCGATGCTTTATGTTTGTATGAATTACTTACTTGTAAATTGCACATTCAACTTAGTTCTTAGAGTTGGCAAGTTGAAATTCTGGTTATTGATGGATTGAAGTTGTGCAGGTGGTGGTAACAATTAAATTGTTGGAAAGTTTAGCTATCATTGTCAGTTTGTTTTTAGTTTAGTCTTAGTTTACTCGGGGACGAGTAAAGAGTCAGTTTGGGGGAGTTTGTTAGGCTATTTTTAGCCTATGTTATGGATCCGATTTATGTGCATTCTTAGCTGTGTTGGGACGGAATTACGCTTGTTTTCTATGTTTTCAGGTTCTTTGGAGTAAAAGAGGTCTCGGGTGCAGAAATTCACTGAAAGACGTGCTGAGCCGAAGAAAAACTTCATATTTTGAGTTTTTGCATATCTGGCCGCGGCGATGAAGAGTCTCGCCGCGGCGAGATACGAGAAACAGAAACTGCCTAATTTTGGCACATTCTCGCCGCGGCGAGAGGAAGTGTGGCCGCGGCGAGATCCCGTACGGACCGGGGGTAATTTCGTCCATCGAACCCTAAATTTCAAGTATAAATAGAAAACTGCGATTGGAAGTCAGGGAGAGCGATTTGGAACCCTAAAACACAGCAGAAAGAGGCAAGAAGAGCAAAAGGAAATCAAAGTGAAGATCCAGATTCATCCACCAACAGTTTCTTTCTCTATTCCTCTTTAATTTATTTATGTTGAATATTGCTTTAGGAATGGTTATGGATTTGTTTCTGAACTAAATTTCCCATTTAGGGAGGATGATGATTGTTGTTTAATGTTTTCCTAGTTAATGTTTAATTACCATTCCTCAATTCTTGTGTGTGTGAAATTATCTTAATTTGTGTTTAATTTCATGTTTAAGATTGATCACCTTGTGCATGCTCTATGATCTCAATTCAAAATCTGAAAAGTGAGAATTGAGAATGCTAAAATTAAGATAATCGATGTTCTATGTGAAACGAAAGTATTTACATGACTTATGTGACGAGTAGATTATTGCTTAATGCTGATTTCATGTTAGTTTAATTAAGGAATTAATTAGATAACATGTGATTTAGAATCTAGAAGATCTGAAAGGAGCTAGGTTATTTTATAATCTGTCATTCACCCCAAGAATAGGATAGTAATTAATCATTAACAATTTGGGTAAACAACAACAGGATTCTCCTCCCTATTGTCTCATCTTGCTCAACTTTAAACTGTGTTATTAAGTTTTCTGAATTTCTTTCAAATTTTACTGTTTTTAAACTGTAATTGCTTTTGATTTACCGAATAGAATCATAAGTATAATTTAGTGGTACTTAATCCAATTCCCTGTGGGATCGACCTCACCTGTGTGAGATTTACTACTTGATTGCGTATACTTGCGTAGTGTTAAAAAATATAGCAACAATGGATATTGTTTAACATTGTTTATGGTTTTAATATGATTAATTTTCCCCCTAATTTCTATGTATTCTATTTTATTTGTGCTTAATTACTTTTAATTGCCTGATCACCAATTAACTGTCTATGATTTTGATACGAGATCTGAGAAGTGAGTGTCAAATATGCTATAGTAGAATAGAACTGAATTTCGATATAGGACGAGAGTACCTATATGGTTTAGATAGCTTATAGGGTTTTTATGCTTAATGCCTGTTGCATGTTAAATTTATCACGAGAGTAGAAAGTTTACATGTAATTGAGGTTTATATATCTGAGAAGACTATAAATTACCTTAGTAAACCTGCTATTGCATAGGAATTAATATTAGGAAAATAATCATATTAGGTCATATTCAATAAAAACAATTGAAATCGACACCCTAGTTTATTAACTATCAATTTTCTTGAATCGTTGCTTCCAACTATTTTTCTTATACTTCATTGTTTTTTTCCTATCTTTTATTTAATCAAATAGAAGTAAAAATTTAATTGTAACGTACTTAACTACACTCCCTGTGGGATTGACCTCACTCCTCGTGAGTTTTACTACTTGAAACGATACGTACACTTGCGTGTGCAAAAATATCGCAACATTAATATATATATAATGTATTAATTTAGTCTAAGCTGGGATTAATATGGGATGGGATAGAGTTGAAGACAATAGGTGCGTCTTTGTCACCACGACCACTACAATTGACAACCACCTTTGTGTGATTGGGTAAAGTGGGGCACACTTTACTTAGTATTGCTAATGCGTGGCACGCTTCCAATGCTGGAAATATTCCTTCCAATCTACACAATAATTCATAAGCTGCATGCACATGTAAATTAAATTCAATTAAATTATAACATATAATTAATTATATTACTTAATTAATCTTCATTTTACTTGCTAATTAATTATATATATATACGTACCATGGAGAGCTTCTTCATCAGTGACCGTATAAAACTCAGCTCGTCTACTGTCTTTTAGAAAACTCAATTCTGGACTAACTCCCGGGCACTCTAGCCTACATTTATATATTAATTATTATATATTAATTTCTTCCCTAATGAATTGCTTGGTTGCTTTTATTTAATATTTTTAACAACTTTTCTTTTTTTTGAAAGAGATTTTTAACAACTTATTAGAATGATGGGATGTATCATAAGTCAAGTGTAAATTGAAATAATGATTATGAGAGTTGAGAAAAACAAGTAATATAGTGCCAACTCTATTATTGTTTGGCACATAGTAGAGTAGAATTAGTACTTGCGAGTTCTCAATTTCACACGTGTTTTTTGATGTACAATAAATACTTTTCAAACAGTTACGAACATGTGTGCAAATGTGCATCACTCGTAACATATTTTTTTTCAAACACAACTAAATATTAAAAAATTCGATTTGCAACAAACTTTTTCTTACTTTTTTTTTTATTTCCTAGTACAATTTAGTATCTTAACTAGATTGATGATGTTTGTCGTATTATTAAGAAAATGTTTTTTGTTTTTAAAAAAAATTTAAAATTATTTTTTTAACACTACTACAAAAAATACTACTTTTAGTGATAATTTTTTAGTAACAAATAAATTAGACATTGTTTTTGGATGTCAATTTTTTTTAAAAAAAAGTTATAAAAATAATAAAAAAAAATTGATAACAACAAAAAAATTACCCTTTAATTTTTATACATTAATACCCTTTAATTTTAGTTTTATTTACAAATTTGAGGCTTCCACCTTTCAATGTCAACAACATTAAATTCCAGTAAATTTGTGTACACGACACTAAAATTTTAAAGATAATAAAAACATTTGATTAATATTGGGAAGAATTAAATTGGAGAAAAGAGAAAAGAAAAGATTAATTACCCAACGGCAATGGAATGTGGATTTAGAATTTGACCATAGGCGTCTTGCAACAAGTAAGTCATGGCTCCATGATAGACTCCCACGTGTCCTCTGGTCAATGTAGCGGAATGTGGGCCATGGTCGAGCCCAAAGCGACCGGCTCCTTCGACACCAATCAACCTCACATCATGGTCTCCAATAAAGTCGTGGAATAATCCCAAAGCATTGGAACCACTGCCTACGCAGGCCACCAGTACATCTGGCTTGGATCCCCATCTTTCCATGGCTTGCTTCCTCGTCTCTTTTCCAATCACAGATTGGAACTCTCTTACCATCGTCGGACATGGATGAGGTCCCACAACACTTCCACAAAGGTAATAGCTGCTCTCCAGGTTATTTACCCAGTACCTCACCGCATCTGATGATGCATCTTTCAAATTTCCCTCAACCGACTTCACCTATATATAAATATTAATTATTTATTATGTACAGTATATCATAAAATTTACAAATGAAAACTTTTGAAAATTTAATGTTTTAATATCTTAGTTAATAATATTCAAAAAAACCCTCTAACAACCTATTTTTTATTTTGTTTTGTGGAGTACCGTTAAAATTGGTCACAATAGAAAGAGACAGTCCAAACTAATAAACGAAAAGGAACAATTTAAGGTGTAACACCACAAGAGATAATATACCATTAAATAAATAATATAGGAAACTGTTGACAACTAATTAGCTCTACATGATTGGTACGGTATTCGACTGGTTATTATAGTACTAATAGTCTAATATTCCAAATAAATAGTGAGACTTCAGTTAATTTTGTAGACCACTCACGTAGGTCCACGATCCATTTCCATGGTAAACTATACCCGTGGAATATGGAAAGGTATTTTTGTTGTACAAACAAAGTGACGTTATATTATTAATACCCAAACAAAACCTTACATAATTTGATCACATGCATATGTTGTGTAATTTATTGCAACTTGGTGTGGATACTGGCCGGATAGGGACATATATATTAAGTATCACACGTACATATATATACAAATTATGTATTATAAATTATTTTAGAGAGTAATTAATATTGTATTATTTTAAAAAATAAGTATATTTTTCAATCAAACTTTAATTACATAATTAAGTATTATACCTGAGCGCCTAGTAGCTTCATCAATATAACATTAGAAGACTGTTTCTCCATATCTTTGGACCCCATAAAGATAGTACACTCCAAAGACAGTTTGGCACAGGCAGCGGCTGTGGCAACACCGTGTTGACCGGCCCCGGTGGCCGCTACCACACTTGTTCTGCCCATGCGGCGGGCGATCATCGCCTGCGCAATGGCGTTGTTCATCTTGTGTGCACCGCCATGGCAAAGATCTTCTCTCTTTAGATATATCTCTGGGCCTTCTCCATTACTCCTCTTGTAGTGCTCTGTTAGCCTCTCAGCAAAGTACAAAGGCGTCTCTCGCCCAACATAATCTCTTAGGGCCCTCTCAAGTTCACCCTATTATTAATTAATTAATATAACAATTAAGATTATGTAATTATTATATTATAAAAAGAAATTAATTTAATTGATTAATGCAAATTACGTACCTGAAACTGAGGATCGTGCAAAGCGGACTGGAATTCTGCTTCTAGATCGTTCAAACAAGTAATCAGTGTTTCGGGGACGAACTTACCCCCGAACTTTCCAAATTTACCATTACTATTACTATTACCGTTACCATTAATTGATACGGTTTTCTTATCATTATAGTGTCTTTTCACTATTAATGAACTAGTTTTTGAAGACCTAACAGTGGATTTAAAGGTTTTGGTTCCTACCCTGTCCATGTTTTTATTAGAGAATGGAGATTGTGTAAGGCTAGTACTCATGAAAGAGGTTTTGATCATCATACTTTCACAGCCCATTTTGAAAAAAGAAAGGGTAATTTGAGAGAATATAAACTATTTAGAAATTATAGAGGTGTGCTTGGAATACGATGAGTTGTGATTGTATTTATAGACGATGGAATTAGATATATTTATTTATTTGTTAATTTTATAAGGATAAAAGACAACCACACATAAATATTAGGGGTATACAAGATAAAGAAAGAAACCTAGAATGAATGCGAAAGTGTGAATTGTCATCATAATTCAGAACTCTTCTCACTGGTTATAATAATTTTTTATATTAATAAGCCAAAATAATTAATTTATGATATAAGTATATCATGATTACTATAACTACTAGTAATAATTTAAATATTAACATAACTTAGTAAAATAAAATATTTATTACATCAATTAAACATTACTTATTTTTTTTTTTAAAAAAAAGAAAACATAAATAAAATGGCACATAATATTTATTATATTATTATTTCACTTCATGTTTATTTTTATTTATGTTTTTTTTAGTTTCATAAGAGTGGTGTTTGGTTAGAGGTAATCAAATAGAATAGAATGGACATAAAACAATTTTTATTCTATTGTTTTGTTTGGTTACTTTTTAAAGTATTGAATATATATCATTCTAATAGATTAACTTTTCCACCATTTTACTGAATAACTATTCCATTTTAAAATAAAAGAAGTATTCTTTCAATGCAAGATTTGAAAAAACTTATTAATTTTTTTATCAATTTTTTATACACTTAAATTTTATTCCATTCTCATTCTCATTATACTATTCTTATACTTTTATTCATCCCAACCAAACGCTACTTTCTGTTAGTGTTTGTTATTATTATTTTGTATTTTCTAATATATTAATGTTTTAAATTAATTATTACTTTTGATAAATTTTAATTTAATAACTAAAATATTAGATTAATTTTTAAAATAAGGGCTAGCTAGAATGCCAAAAAAAAAAAGTTAAATTTGTGTAGATTCAAAAAATTTAACACTATTAGTAGTGTAGAATTTGGTGCACACCAATTTAGTGTAACGTTGGAGTGAAACAGTGTAAAAATTCTACACTAATTTAGTGAAATGCACTATTATAGAGATGCTTTCACGAGAATTGTTAAAAGCAAAATATATCGATCGAGTCTCTACATATTTTAATTTAGAATACTGTATTGGACACTAGTGGCACCTAAAATCTTCTAGATGTGTCACCTTGTAAGTTAGTGGTACTCCTTAAATACTATTATATTAAATTATATGAGACTTGATACTTTATTACACTAATAACAATACAGTAGAACATCTATTCAAGAATACACTTGGGACCAAGTAAATTATATTCCAATTGAGAGGTTATAACTAAATAGAGTTACGCTAGAAAAAAAAATTAAAAAATCAAAAAATATCAACGTAACAATAATAACAATAAATAATCATTAATACTATATCATAATAGAAATATTTTAGAGTAAATATAATATTCATACATGTATTATAATTTAAAATAAAATTATTAATTTTACATAAATAAATTTACAAAATACATGTATATATTTTATCAAGATGTAATTATTCTTATATAGAGATATACTTTGGTAATATGGGACTTAAAAAATGTATAACTAATTACAATTTAGAGGTTATTGTTATTTATAACTGGCCCAAATTGGGACTTGATTTTTTTATAAGAAATTAGAGGTTATTCTTTAATAGAGTATTCTTAAATAGATGTTCTACTGTATTAACATGTTGGAGTATGCTTAGACACCACTAGTGTCTTTTTCGTATTTCTCTTTAATTTAATAATTTATATACAAAATTACTAATAACCATTTGTAGAATAACACTCTAATCAAGGTCGACCTTAAGATTGAGTAGGCCTTAAGAAAATAAAAATTATTAAACCCTTCTATTTGAAAAATATATGATATTTTTGAAAAATATGTATATTTTTAAAGAGAAAATATTTTTTTGAGCCCTTAGGCCGAGTGAGTCTTAGTTAGGCGCGAGCTTAGTCTTGTGATAGTCAGTAGTCCCGTGATCCGTAAGGGGAAATATCGGGTAAGCTGTACAATCCCACACCGCTTGGGGAAGGTGAAGTGAGATGATTCTAAGACTGTGTAGGTATGGGACTACACAGTTGAAGAGAGCTTAAATAAATTGATTGGTACTGCCTATATCAACAAGGTCCATCTTGTTTTTCGGTAGCACATCATAAAAAAACTCCACGGTTAAGCTTGCTTGATCTGGGATAATTTTAAGATGGGTGACCTCTTGGGAAGTTTTCCCAGGAAGCGTGGGAGTGAGGACAAAGCACGCTGGAAACACTCGTGTTTGTGTATAAGGTGTTAGGCTATTTTTAGCCTACGTTTGCAGTCACTTTTTATAGGTTTTTTCCTTCTTTATTATTTTTTTTGGAATGGAATTATGCTTGTTTTCTTTGGTTTCAAGGTTTCACACTTGGAATATATCAATTGATCAAATTTCGGAAAACAACAATCTATAGAATAGAGAAAATTCTGCAAGAAAATAAAGCTGAAACTTCAAGCTTAAATTTAACTATGTTCTGGTCAGATTTTGGAAAAAGTTAAAACATATAAGTTTTAGATTTCGTTTTCTTCTTTCCAACGCATCTTGAATCAACTCATTTGGAGTTCGTATGTGAAAGTTATGCACATTTTACTGAAAGATGTTGAAGCTGTCAAATTTTGCTTCAGTAGTCGCGACCACCACTTTCCATGATCGCTCGCGACCCTGGCCAGTCGTCAGTCCATGAAGCAGCCAGAGTAACAAACTCGTGTATAAGAACTATAATTCCGAAGACGTTACACATATTTTTTTAATAAGTTTTTTAATATATTCCGTGGACGTTACACATACATATTTTTGTTTTTTTAACCGTCATTATTTTTGTACGTAGAAAATTATGTTCCAAAATTGCGTATAGCGTGTGTATTATATAACAAATTAATCAATATTAATATTTCTCAATTGCATTTTAGTTCGTTATTTTATTTGAGCACAATAAGTTGTGTACATGTCAAAAAAGATATTTCGAATTATTATAGTTGTCCGATTGGATAAAACTATCCATTTCGGATTTCATTTAACAAAATATAAATATCATTTTTTGTTACTGTTTGAACACATCTCAAATTGCAGAGCTAATATTTTAGACCGTAGTTTTAATTTGTTTGGTCAATCTTTCTCATTTTTTTTTATATCTAATACACATATGTTGTAGGTCTCTTGTTGTGTTGGTTTGGTATTTTCTTTTACAATGAGGAGTTAATGTTGCATTTACTGTTACTTATAAGAATTTTTTGTTAATCTTTTAATTTTCTCTAGGGGAGCATTTAAGAAAATGTTGTATTTGGTTTAGGTACATGTTGATTTGGCATTGATATTATATATGCTCATTAGGTGGAGAGATAGCCTAGTTTTAAATGTTTGGTTTAGATAGTTGGCTATTAATTCATTATGATCATTGAAGGGGAGAGTAACTGCCTTCTATTTTATCTTGTTTAGTTCGGTAATGTTCAATCTTTAAGCATATGGTTAATTTTGTTAGGTTGTTTTTCCTTTTTATGTTCTTAATTATCATATTTTTTGTTGTTTTGGTTCATTAATAATGATCATAACTTATCTAAGAGGGAGATAGTAACAACCATTATTTTTGTGTGTTTGTATTGTGGCGAATAATATTTTGTCTCAATTTGTATCTTGGTTGTTCGTTATTTTATTTGTAGAATATATAGTAAGTTGTGTCCATTTCAGTAAAATATATTTTGGGTTGTAATACGTTGTCTAGCTGAGTATAGTTGTCTATTTCGGGTTTCATTATTTAGTTGCGTATAAATAACGCATTCTTGTTACTGTTACAACATACCTCATATTACAAAGCTGATATTTTTTTAATCATACTTTTTCTCTCTTTATTTTCTCTGTATTGTTTTTCTTGCAAGAAATTCCATTGAAAATGGTTAGTTGCTCAAATATCTAAAAGGGAGTTCAGATTGAGAGATTATTTTGTTTTAGGGTAATTGTTTACTATTTCTTTGTAAATAATGTGATTTTGCAGTTTGTAATATGTATTAGTGATTGTAAAATTTTTGATAAAGTCGATTTTATTAGAAATCCAAGGAAAATAATTGGCTGGAATGTGTTTTCATTTCTAGTGAAGCTTGTAAATTTTATGATTGTGTTGATTAATCTTGATTTAATTAAGTTCTTAAAATTAGAAAAGTTATGTGGTAATCTGAACAAAAAGGCTTGAGGTCCATTTTTGTTTTTTGTTTTTTTGTGTCTTTTTTCGAAATGAAATGCTTTTACATGTTTGGATACCATTTTCTTCTTTCTTTTCATGTAAACACTTCTTATTTACAAAATTTAAAGGTTACTAAAATTTTACTTATGATTACATACATATGTATTCATACATACATATCATATATATTGGATTCAAAAAATTAATGACTCTTCTTATTTGGTTCCAATCACCCACTAAAATTGAATGGGCCCACCATAAAAAATTGATCATTGTGACAGTTTATTATTTATTCTAAGAAAAAAAAAACTTATTTCGTATGTGAATATATATTAATGTTTTCTTTAAGGAGAGAGTTTGGTTTTTGTTTCAGAATAAGAAAGTGGATTTGAAAAGTAATCAAACAGCTGAAAATGTCGTTGTAGAAGGTCATGGCCCATGGTCCCAAGTAACAAACAAACAAAACAAAGTTGATAGTTAATTAATAATAATGACAGCGTCTGCAATAAAAAAACATATAATAAACATTGTTATTAACAATGAAATATAATTATTTCACGTGGGATCGATACTTCTTTATCATGCATGCTCTAAATGTTTTTGATTCGAAACTTTATTGAAAATGATTTCAATGAACCATGAATAATAGCATGAATGTTCACCATTAATATTTCTAAAACAAATATATGTGATTAATTATTTGAACTTTTTTATTCTTATTAAGTTAATTTTTAGTCAAGTAGAATTAAATATCAAGTCTTCAGTCAGGTAAAATTTAATGTGATATATATGTTATATTTTATTTGCTTAATTGTCCGATTATTATATATCTCGATATAGAGAAATTATAAAACTAGCTAATCTGAAAATTATTAATCATGATATTTTTTTTTTTTTGAATGATCAAATATTTTATTAACCAATAACTTCAGCTACCAAACAAGGTAGCAAATCAGTTGGAACATCCTCCAAACTGAAACGACGATCAGGGAATAACATAGCAGCCTTCGCAAAGTGATGGGCCACTACATTAGCAGATCGTTTCACAAAAGAAACAGAAACATTACCAATAGAGTTAATCAAATTCTTACAATCATAAATAACTAAACCAAATAAAGAAAGCATTTTTAAAGAGCTACGAATAGCTTGGATAGCACCAAGGCAGTCGGATTCCAATAAAACATTTTGCCATTGCCTTTCCTTAATCCAACTGAGCGCTTCCTTCAGACCTATGGCTTCTGCAAGGGGGGGATCAACCAAGCCGTGAGAGAAGACAGTGCGGGCTTCCACGAGAAAGCCATTTCGGTCTCGAGCCACCATTCCTATACCATACTTGTGTCCACCATCAAACAAAGCCGCATCTACATTAACCTTGAAACTACTACCGGTTGGAGGTGTCCAATGCTCATTACCGTCGCCGAACTGAACCTCAGACCGAGACGTATCCAAATTGGAGTTTCGAGCATTCTTCCATTGTTCAAGGTACTTTGTTGCAAACGCGACCTATTAATCATGATATTACTAATGAGATTAAATTATCTAATGCTGACTCTTACGTTCTATTTTTCTAACCCAACAATTTTTTTTTTCTTTTGGTGTGTATAATAATGATATTATTTAGGGTTTATTTTGAAATGTTTACTGTTAGTAGAGAACTTTTTTTTTTCCTAACAATTTTTTTATTATATTGGTAATATTTTATTAATTAATCAAATTTAAATTTAAACGTACCAAATCTGTATGACTTGTAAAACGGAATAACTATATTTAAAAATATAGAATACCAAAACAATATTTTGCAAGAAAAAAAAAAAACCACAATAAGTCTATAGTACATCCCAAAAAGGTTGTTAGAACACTCTATTTATTTTTATATTTAAGAGAGCTTTTTAGTTTCATTAGTTTTTTTCAATCATATGGATATTTCTTATAGTTATTTTAGACTAGTTATAATTTTTTTGAATAGTTTATTATTTATTGATATTTTCAGAACCGATTATAAAAAAATAAGCTTAATTAAGTAGAAATAAATTAAAGAAGAAGATATCAAAATTTTTTACGTGGTTCGAGCTTTAATGAACTTTAGTCCACAAGTCAATATTACTGAATTAAAAATGCTTCAAACTATATCTTCTTACAAGTGTGTTTGCCCTAGTTAAAGAACCTCAATTCCCAACTTTTCTCCCAAGAATTCAATTTTCAACTTAGTTCTATTAATAAGGAAAAATCAAGTATGAGCATACCGAACGCGAAAGGGTTTTAAGGTATCAACTAGACCCTTTAATGGGGTAAAATATACATTTATTGACTTTTGACCATTTGTGTGAGGCCCAATTCACGAGGTGAGGATTTTCCGTACCAGTGAGGACCATTTGATGATGCCACTTTTCGTGCGCAACCACGTTCGTACCGAGAATGTTAGAGAATATGTTGTTGGACAAAAATGACATATTCTTTTAGTAAAGCGCGCACTTTGCCGGTCTGATATAGGAGACAAACTCTAACACTGTGTGGGGCCCTGTGTCTAAAGGGTTTCGTAGTAACACTGTTGTTTTCTTTCATTTTTTTTTATCACATTTTCTAAATATTATTGTACTGCTCTATTTTTAATAGTAATAGGGAATAATGAAATTTGTATGTAAGTTATGTTCTTTAGTATCATATGCTCTAATATATGTTCAGTTTTCCTCTGTTGTTCTACTGTTATTTTTTAGTTGTTCTGTTTCTTTTCATTTTTGTTGTCTTCTCCTATATGTTCTCTTGTTGTGCCCCAGCTCCCTACATTTGCTGCATTTGTTATGTTGTTTCTTTTCCCATCCAGGTTCAATCCTTTGTTTTTGGTTTTCTAGATTTCACAATTTTAATATAAGGTAAGACTATCACTGTCCATGATTCTTTTATTCTGGTTACCTCAAATAAATATTCAGTGATTAGTTTAACTTGTGTAATTTAAAACTAATATTTGTTAAACATACAAAATAACAGTGGAACAACCCAAAAACAACATTAAAAAACCATGACAACCCCAATATTAATGGTTTTAGTGTTTCTGCTTCATCTAAACGGATTTCATGGTTGTTTTCTGCCTGTTCTGGTATTGTTGTAGTGGTTTTGTCTGCGGGTGTGGAAGATGAAGACCTCGTTTTTTTATTTTTGATGTTTACAATATTAAAGAAAAAAAAAGTCCCAAAGCAGTATAAAAGTTATTTTTGCCGTGTGGCAGTATTTTTATAAAGATTAAGTGAAAATTTAGTATTTTTGTAAATTTCCCTAGAATTTTTCTATAATTTTCTCTTTATTTAACATGCCATATAAGTACAAAGTACAAACAATGTGGGTGAGTTGAGTTGAATTCCCGGCCCATTCCTCGACCACTCAATATTGTCCTTGGATATACGAACAGTACGCTCGATTCCAATAAAATGGGCCTACTCATCTACATATATTTCTATTGGGCCATGGATTTTATTTACGAAAATTTGCATAAGCCACCCATTATCCCATCTAATTTACAATTTTAACACAAACTCATTTACTCTATTGTTTGTTTTTGTAAAAGTTTTATAACGTTTTTATTGGAATAATATTCTCCTTTTCCTTTATATTTTTTCCACCCTCTTTTCTCTCTTTTCTCTTAAACTTCAAAAATAATTTTTAATCACTTTATTATTCAGATGAGCCTAAAAAAATATTATTGTGGATTGTTCAATAGGAACATTTCAAGATATGGGGTGCATATGTTTTTGCTATTTTTAGGCAAAAAAAAAAAATTTGGTTACTAATACAGTGATTAGTTACTGTTTTTTAATTTTTTTAAAATAATTTAGTTAATATTCATTTTAGAATTTTGTTAATTGAATTATATTATATTATACCATAATATATTAGCTTTTAAAATAACATAAAGGTATATAAAAATAATAGTTCATTATATTACAAGACAACTCATTAGTTTCGAAAATAATTTTTAAAGTTACATAAATATATTTTAAATTATAATTTATCATAATATAACTTAAAAATAACCAATTAATTACTAAGATATGTATAAAAATAAATTTTAGAGGTAATTAAAATGCATCTTAAATTATATAATATAAAAAAAAAAAGTTTTTTTGTATAAAGGTAATTAATTGGTTTCTCCTGTAATAAAAAAACTTACTTTTTAAAAACGCCAAAAATTAAAAAAACTAAAAAATGTTAAAAAATATGAGATGCTTTAAATTTGGTTATTGTAAATTGAATGACAAAAAATATATATTATTGTACACTTCTCTTTTAAAATTCGGCAAATATGTACACTGTTATATATATATCATCATGCATGGAGCATGGCTACATCTTTTCTAAATTATAATTTTGTATTTTCCATAAAAATAAAACCATAATATATATATTAATGAACGTACTTAAACTTGAGAATAAATTAAGTAATACCGTATATCAACCATTTATATATCACTCGAAATCTGCTATATCTAGATATATAAATATATATATATAGTACAGCTAAGCAAATTAAAACCCAATTAATTAATTTGACTTTAAAGTTTCCCAGTTGTATTATTAAAGGCCAACGGTATCTTCACCCACCAACACCATCTGTGTTCCCGTACAAACAAAGAAGATGAACACACAGTTTTTGGTGTAGTGTATACTCTTTTGAGTTAGCCAGTATTTTAATACATGACATTTACTTCATTACTGCTAATGTGACATAGGACCCCAAATCGTCGAGAAATTTCCACTTAAGTTGGCCACCACACCTAATTTAGATTAGAAGTAAGAAAATTACAATTGTACCTCAAAATATGTGTATGTGTATGTGAATGCAGCTCGGGCCTGAAAAAAAGTGAGCCTAAGACAATTTTAATAAATTAAAAAAATAAGCTTTTTTGTATATGTAATTTTTTTTTTATGTAATTCTTTTTTTCTTTCTTTGCTTGGACTTACACCTTTTGGAGTGTAAGTTAGAGTTAGACCACTCCATTTAATGTTTAGTTGGGCTGGCTTAGGCTGAGAGTAAAAACTGACTGGGCTTATTTATTATTTTTTTTTTTGAAGATGATGAAGAGTTTATATGGTTGTTTTTCGGCCCTGCGATGGGGTGGGCTTTAGGTACGGGCCTAGCCCGTCTATGTCCAGGACCGACCCTGTGTGGATGTGTATGTAAAAAAAAGAGTTATAACTCTACTTAAAATCGTCGAAAGGTTTACATGCAATTGTTGTCTTATTAGACAAACAATTAATATTGGAAATGATTGTCTTATTGGACAAACAATATTAAAAATGGTTATTTATTAAGGATCAACCTTGAAATGATTATTTTATAATAATATATGATTGTCTTATTAGATAAATATTTAATATTAATGTCTGTTTGCAATGTTTACAGTGACTTCTTGCATATGGATTGAAGTATATATGTGCTTATTAATATTATGTTTGTACAATTATATATGATATTATTTTTGTTGCTGAATTTTTGTGACTCACGAGTGTTGTGCATGTAAGAGAATAAACAAACTAGATCAATCATGAGTTGGACCTTCGTCAACAAAATTGTACATATATATATAAGCTTAACTACTAGCCGGCAAGGTCGAGTTGTCAGGTAAAGGTTTATGTTGCTTTTGAGAATAAATATGGTTGTATTTTGAACGTAATATTACCTTGTTAAGTTTCAAAAACGGATCCTTAGAGTTTAAAAGTTGTAATGTTATGTTTTAAATTATTTTATTTAACTAGTAAAGTTTTAATTAAACTATATTTTTTTAATAAATTGTAGTTTATTATTATAAACTAATTCGTAAAAGTACACATATAACACACTACAAGAAATGTCATTTTTGCCAGCACATTTTTGTGCTGGCAAAAGTTAGTATTACGCTGGTAAAATAAAATTTACTTGTGCTGTGTTGGCAAATCAATGTTGGTATTAGAACTTTTGCCAACATAAAATGAAAAGCGCTGGCAAAGATGACTTTTTCCAGCACGTAAATGCGCTGGTAAAAGTTAGATATTAGCCACTGCAAATGTACGCTGGTAAAACTTTAACTTCTTTGCCAGCGCAGTTTACGAAATGCGCTGGTAAAAGTTACTTTTACCTTACCAGCGCAGTAGCGAACTGTGCTGGTAAAAGTGACATTTCCTGTAGTGACACTTCATAAAGGGTGTATATGCACCATAAATATTGTTAGTATTTTATTATAAAAATAGATAATTTACTCTACTTTAATTTTATTTCTGGCTTCACCTCTACTTTCGAGGAGATATGATAGCTGAGAACTCGCTAGGCTAGGGACATTATATAATTTTGAATTATAATATGTAAATTAAATATATGTAACATACTAATAAGTGAGTATATGAAAAGTTGTCATGCTTTTATAACATAAGAGAGGTTACAAATTTGAAATGAATTTGTAATTTATGATTCACATTTGATAAAGATACAATTAAGTTAGTAATTGTATATGTGAGTTAAATAAATTAAATGGAGATGTTTTTGAGAAACTGTCAAAATATTCATTTACATTAGCTAAATGAGTTTTGGAACGTTAGGTGCTAAGTTTACTCAAAGAGGAGTTTTGAAGTCAAAATTGGTATGCAGAGTTAGGTCCAGGCGACACAATCGCCAACATTACTAAATGAGAGATTTCGATGTTTTAGTGACATTTAACGGTAAATGGTTTGAGGGTATCACTTCAAGTGATATGTCTCATGGAACTTAAGAAATTATTTATGGGAGATGTTTCTATCATCATTCTCACCAACGTTCCTATCTCCATTTAAAGCTATATTTTGGCTGGTAACATCTATGGGATTAAGACCATATATGGAGGTCTAAGGTGCTTATTTGTGCACACAAGTTTTCTAAGCACTTGCTAGAAAATACAAGGCTTGATAATTTATAAAGCTATTTCTTAAATAGTTTTTTTAGTGCTTAGAGATATGAGAAATAAGCTTTTTGACAAGATATTATGCTTTGTTAAAGTCATATATAGTAATTCCCACTAATTTACACTTAAAATTGAGAGTGAGTACATATATATATATTTTTCTCCTCTTATACATATATATGTTTTAGATTAATTATATATTTAGTGCCTTCTTCTTCTATTTTTTTATATAAATATAAATAAATATATATATATATATAGTGTAGTGTTGTTGTAACATTTAGTTAACTCTTGTTGTTTTTGTATTATATTTACAATAAAATTGTAATACATCTTAATTTTCTTCTATTATAATAAAATCTCTACCGGATAATCGAGAAGAAGCAAATTTGCCACCACTCCATAATTGAGAACGAATATATGCTGCCATTAAAGAGACTATTCAAGAGTAGGGTGAGCAAACTAGGAAACTGGGAGGGCATCATTAAATGACCTGCATTATTATTATGGCTAATTAGGATTTTGCCCCCCTAACTTTGACATGTACTAAATTATCCTCCTTGAACTTTTAAGGTCGTTAAAAATACCTCATCAACTATTAAGATTGTTGAATTTAAGGACTTTTGTCTTTATCTCATCTTATTATTTATTGTACTGGAGCAAAGATGCTCTTACAATACTCCATCATATTAAATGTATGTCATATATTTGGGAGTAGTGCGTTTTTTCTAATAAACTTTTCGCTTGTTTAATTTTCAATTTTAAAAAAAGGAGAATAATTCGTGTAACTATTATTATATATGGAGAAAAAATAAAATTAATTAATTACAGCTGAACAACTTGGCACCATATTCGTACACCACCGGAGCTTTTGATGACAGTGTACAGACTCTGCATATAGTTAGCTAGGTAGGTTATTATATGTTATTACCTGTATATTTATTTATTTATTTTTATACGTTAAAAAACGATAAAATCTATATATAAAATATAAGTCAATTAATGATACTAATTTGTTATCCTCACCAATATAGAAACCATTTTACACACACAAAAAAAAGCATTTATTCTTCTGTTTTGGCTTTTAATTTGACGTTTCCCGAAACGAAGAACTAATTGGAATAATCAGCTGTATGTATATTAATATTTGGTATTTTCATAAAAGTGACAAGTTTTTTACCAATTATTATACTTGAATATTCTGTACAGTTCTCTGAATTAATATTAAATACAGAGTTTATCAATAATATATATTATTATAATTGTATATATATATATTACTATAAATTAGAATAAAAGAGAAACAACTTTAGATTGTTGGGATTGTCTTTTTTATTTTATAAAAAATAGATCAATTTGAAGCACGTACGTAGATGGGGCAATAAGTAATCAAATCTATGCATGTTCATGTGTTTTTATATTTATATTTATATATATATATATATATATAATATTAGTATGGAAATATGAGATGTAAGACTGCTGTGAAAAAAAAAAAATATGTATTAGGATATATATTTATAATAAAGAATAATATTTGTAAATATAATTATTAGTTTTGGTATAATAATTATTAAATTGCATATACATGTAAGATAGAGGTGAATAGTTTAAATTTCATTTGGAATACTTTTTATTTTTTAATATTTATTACTTTTGTTCTTACTAACTTACAAATAAAAGTTACGCCCACTCACTTTAAATTTTTAGTCAGCCACTAAATATAGATTGTCCTTTAATATTTAATCATACCACATTTGAAAATATAAATTGAGTTTTTTTATTATCAATTTAACGTAATTAGAGAAAAATATATTGAAAACTTAAATCTATACATTTGAATGTGAGAAGATATATGAGAGTTTCATGTTTAAATCAATTTAACCTTTAATATTTCTATGTTTTGATGTTTTGATAATAATTTTTGTTTGGCAGATAATATTAGTAAGTTTTGTGTTTATTTTTATAAGTACACATGGTGGTAGTAGAGTTTGATGTTTCGGTAATTAGCTTTTGAGTATGGAAGAGCTATAGCTATAGCTTGGGTACTTATTTATTTCTTAATTTATTTATTAAGTGGAGCATAGTGGTATTAGAGTATCTTTAATGAGAATGTTTTTTTGGACATCTTGTAATAGATGCTTACTATTGAAGTAAATTAGAATAATGCTAAAAAATAGCATCCTTGATATCCTTTCTTTTATTTATTTATTTATTATTATTTTTTTGAATGGGAATTTATTTATTATTATTATTTTGTGATAAAAGTAAAAAAAAAAAATTAATCATTATATTATTTTAATAATACTTCAAAACAGTTTTTTTTTTTCTGTATTTTTACGGGATTCCACACAGAAACTCACATAGCAATTAACAGAACAAAGTAAATTGTAACAAAAATTCATATAGCAACCCATATAGAAATCACAGAAGCAACTCAAACTGTAAATTTAAAAAAAATAAAAAAAATAATATATGAAGTAATTCCCCTAATTATTATTGAAATATTTCTGAATAAATAAAAATGATATGAAAAAGAGATAAAATAAAATATTATATTATTAGGCGATACGAAAATTTTCGCCACCCTTAAAGAATATTACTATTAGAGATGCTCTTACAATTTATTAATATCTTAGGAACTGGCATGCCCAATCATATGGCAGCTTGAGTCATTACACAATATCCTCTATATTAAAATGGCCATTTTTTTATATCCTTTTATATAATATAATAAATAATTTTGTATAATGTATAATATACATAATAAATATTTATAAGAGCAAATATGTACTTAGGCCATCTCTAATGGTTAAACTTAAATTTAGTGTTAAATCAACAGCAAAAAACCATTATTTCAACACTATTTTTTTTTTCAATATTCCAATCACAATACTAAAAATTACACCAAATTTTATATAATTTAATTCATATAATAAGAATATTTTAATACTACATATATAATTATTTAGTTTTTCCTTATTTAATTATTAAAAACTTTGTTTTAAGAAAATAGTGTGGTCTACAGTGCCCCACTAAATAGTAAATTTGATAGGAAACTGTAGACAAAACTATTTATGAGTATAGTTTTAATGTTCCATTAGAGTAAATATAATATGAAATTACACTATATTTAATGTTTTAAATTCCAATTAAAAATGTCTTTAAAAAAGTTGATAAATTTTGTGATCCGAATACACACTATTTTAAAATTTATAAAGTATTTGCTTTTTTTTTTTTCTAAAAAAATTAAATTTAAAAAGTATTGATTGAGACAGTTCCTTTTAATAATATATCCAATTTTAATTTTTTACCCAAAGTCTCCAAACCGGTTGGGTCGACCTGTTTAAGTAGGAGGCTTGAGTTGAAACTCATGCCCTATTTTCCTATCCTTTTGCTCAGCACTGTCGTAGGGCCAAAACTTGTGTACTGATTAATTACTATTCGATTTGATTAGGTGCATGCAACTGTCATTTTCCATACTTAATTGACTTGTACCACGTACGGTTAGTCATGTACAATACAAAATTGGTATTTAGGCCCGACGGAAACTAAAGGAAATTTTTGAAGACCATCATATCTTAAAAAAAAATTGATCCATCATATGTGTCCCTTAATAATCAATTAACTAAATATTAGGTGGATAATATGCAATCAAATTTATATATCTATCTAGACATTTTTAATGGGTATTACTTATAAATGAGTAATATTAAAAAAATTTGAATTTTTATGTTTAATTTTTTTATTGAATTTGAAAAATATCTTATTTTTACATTATATAGATTAGGGTTGTTCCATCCCGCTAAAAAATAATAAAAACAAATGATAAAAATATAATAAAAAAATATTGAGTTTGACTTAAATATATTTTTCATGCTAACTTTTTTTTTTTTTAAGGAATGTTAACTTATTTTTTTGATATAGTGTAAAAATAGGAATTTTTTTGATATTTTTTTTAGTTAAATAGCTAATTTAATCATAGAAATTCAAATTTTTCTTCTATTATTCACCATCTAATTAAAATTTAATAGCTTAATATTATTAAATTAATATTTATATTTCAATTTATTAGTAATATATACCCATTAAAAAGTGTTCTATATATATAAAAAAGAAACCTTAATATGTCACTTTTAAAATCTCTCTCATTAATCTTTATTTATTCACTACTTAATTTTTTCATTTTTTTTTTAAAAAATTTATTTGAATAATTCCCTAACTAGTAGGTAGGTATATACACGTATAGAATAACTGTGTACCACATTTAAAATAACAACAATAGAGTTAAACAATAACAATGGTGTTATGAATGAAAATGAAAAAAAAAAAAAAATACGTTTTGATTGAGAGACCCAAATATAAAAATTAGATTTTGGATAACTATTATATGAATTTAAGTTGTGTTTTAGTGGTTTAAAAATTAAAATATGTAATTGTGTTCGCTTCAATCAAAATTCGAACATTCTGTTTTTTTTTTTCTTTCTTAAAAACATATTCTAAGGTTGGAATACATATTACTCTAATCTATAATTTATTTACTAAATTTAATAAATATTAAAATAAACTACACTAGTGAGCGTGTGCCTACTTTTTTTTTTTTTTTTTTCCCTTTTCTCTCTTAATTAATAATTTAGTTCCCTTTTTAGTTTTTTTTTTAAAAAATTAATGAAAGTAATTAAAGAAATTAATGTCGATTTCAGCAAAAAAAAAAATTTAAAACTATCAAGCTCATATTCAAATAAATTAATTTAGGGAGTAAATTGCTAATAACAAATATATATATATATATATATATAAATTTACTTACTTAATACATATAAAATACATATAAGGTAGTTAATGAATGGCTCCGTCAATGAATTAGACACACTTATATTGATAGGTGTAGGTGTGTGTACAACTTTCATATTTATTTTTTGTGCAGCAAATTTAAGGTATTATTTCTTAACCTTTTTTCTTATGCAATAACTTCGGGACATATTCACTTGATTTGATCATAAATAATAATAATACTAATAATAATAATAATAATAATAATAATAATAATAATAATAATATCTCTATAGACCCTTATGTAATAAATATTAATACAGCAATACTTCCCACACCACCACCTATTTATGGACCCTCTCATGTAAGATTATTAATTATTTGATCCATAAATTTTATATTGAATGGTTCCAACAACCCTTTGATGCAATTCATAAATTCTCTTGGGCATCGAAAATATCATAAATTAATATATTATGTTTAGAGAAGAAATCAGAAATAAAATTTAACTTAGGGCAATTACACTCTTTGTAAAGTGTCATAAGTTATTGATGTAATTTAATATCTAGCTATTTTACTTTTAATAATAATTATAGAAAACTAATAAATATTTATAAGGCATCACACCATAATCGTAATAAGAATCATGATACTTAATAGCAATACTTATTCTAATTTCTTATATTATGTGAACTTCAATATTTAATAAAAATTATAGAATTAATTGTAATGAAATAATAAACCATTAATTATGTTAAAAAAATTGAGAATTTTAGTGTATTCATATTTTAAATTAATTGTTAATTCAAATCTCAATAATAATCAAAAAGTAAGTAAAAATGTAGAATTTTAAACTTATAACCTTCTTTTTTTTTTTTTTTTTAAGAAAAAACTGTTATTACAAATTACACAAAGTCATCTACAACAAAAGAAAAAAAATGGTAGAAGGAAAATCTTCTAACTAATCACAATTATTATCCAACACTAAAGCTTATTTTGCCAAATCATGAGCGACTTGATTAATATCTCGCCTAACATGAGATACAGAAACTTTGAATATAAATGTATCAATATACGAAATAATACAATTTGATAATATTTAACGAAATTAATATTAATATAAAAGCTTAAATTTGATTTTAAATTTAAGTTCAAATAATTTAGAATTTAGTCAAATTTTACATGAGACGATGGTCTCATTTAGTTTTGCATATAGGTTCGCTCATGCATATGTTTATATAAAATATAAAGAAGAAGAAGGTATACATTACTAATTATAATTATGAACACCGATAGTTTTTTTTTTTTTTTTATTTAAGCGTTTATATATTACAACATGTTTTACTTGGGACTCGAACCCAGGACCCCCAACACTCACACACCCACCAATGGCCACTTGAGCTAGTGGTTAAACAGTGATAGCTTTATAGATATGACAAACGACCCTACATGTGTGCTTGGGATAGTAATAGTGCCAGAGCTACCAATTTATGTCATTATGTAATAGAACTATCACATTCACATCCCTCAATATTATTATTATTATTATATTTTATAAAAAGTATTAATATATACTTTAATTTTTTATATGTATCAGTTATATATTTCAGCATTTGTCTGAAAGGCTATATATACAAATGGTCCCCAAGCTACTTAATTTTACATGAGAAAACAAGTATGATCTTTAAAGGGAAGTCATATCTAAACTGACCCTGCTTATATTAATGATTGTCAGTATTTTTAAAGTTACTAATAAGTTGTACTATTATATATATACACACCTTATAAATTTGGCCGTCTATAAAGGGAAACGACAAAACTATTTTATATAAAAAATGAAACTTTTATAAATTATAAATGGATTATATATTATAATTAATTAATTAAATTATTATATTTTTGGTTTAATTTTATTATTAAAAAAATTTACAATCACTCAAGAATGTATTATTTTATTCTTATATATTTTGTTATCTAAAATAATTTTTCAGTGAATTTTTTTTTATAGTTATGTACGTATAATTATTTGAAACATTTTGTAAAATTTTAAAAAATTTAATATGCCGAAAATATAGTTAAATATTTGTTGTATGAGTGATTATTTTATTTTATATACGCATAACTGGTTAAACATTACTTTCTCTATTATAAATTATTCTAAATTTCTTAGATTTAATTTTATAAAATATGTTAAATAACAATAACATACACAAATATAAAAAATAAAAATTAAGCTAAAAAATATTTTGTAAATAGGATACATCAATGAATCTCTTTTAAGCAATACATTATATTATCAACTATATATATTTTTAAACAACCTATAATTTGGATGCATGAGATGTGTACCTAAATAATTTTTGTGCTTCTTCATAACTTAATTGATCAAACATAAAGGCATTGATGTAATTATATATGAAAAATGCTAACAATATATATATACACGGGTGACGGATGGCTGTTTGAATGAATTTGCACCAAATAAATTAATTTAACAAGTATAGCTTTAACATGATTTGTTTATTAATATTGTCTAAGAATATTATAATTAAAGAAGTGCTTAATTATGCAGTATATAGTACATAGTGAATCGGGAATAATTAATAATTAAGTGAAATATTAATATATATTTGAAATAAAAGACATTAATTAATTAATTGAAATACTAAATAATGTGATCTACATTAATAAGGATCCTGAGTCACATATGACATAATATTAGTACATTTTCAACTAATTATAATTAAACCAAAAAGGGCCTAAAATTAATTAAGCAAAAGTTATTGAAACTTAAAATTTATTATAAACAATAATTAAAAGGCCGTACATACGTCATGAGTCTACTTAATTTGATATTTCGAAGTCAATGCCCGAACCCATTATCCTTAATTGCATTTCCCCCACAAAATAGTCTCTCCATTCTCCAACTTTGTTGTCCTCATCATCGATCATCAACACAACAAGGATATATTTTCTAAGGTGCGTTCTTGACTTCCTTCTTTTATACCTCGTAATAATTAAGATCCTAATAATTAATCAAACTAAGACTAATTAACTTAGTTCATACTTTCCATTAATTCTGATGTAGTCACTGCAAAATAAAAACACATAAATTAAATAACAAATATTGTATATATAGCTTAGAGATTTAATTTTGGTAATTATATAAATGAACTCACTCACTCACTCACTCACTCACTCACTCACCTAAATGCTCGATCACCATCATCTCAGGACATCATAAGAAGCCTTTACCTCAATATCATTGAACATTTTCAGAGGTGACAGCAGCTCTGATCCTTTCAACAGTGCACTTAATCAAGTTGTTAACTGTTGCAACTGAACCAAGGGAAAGTTTTGCGGTGGGAACCGAATCTACTAAGATTTGAAAAGCCACAGTGAGTAATGAGCCACCCGAACCAACCTCAACGATTCCTGATCCAGCTGGTCCATTATTATTAATGATACCAGAATTATGGCTGTTATTATTATTATTATTAATATTATTATTGTTATTAGCAGGCCCATCAGGAAGGATGGCAAAGCCAGATGGCAAGAGTGCCACGTAATCAGGGTCTCCTCCACTTAATACCACATTCATCGCAACTATATCAACTGGTGCATAAATCACATAAGACCCCGTTGAGTCAGTACAACTCTCTTGAAGTATCAGCATGTTGCTCTGGCTAGAATTTGCACTCTGCATATATAAATTTAACAATTAATTAATAATAATAAACAACTAATATAAAAAAATTTATGGCTGAATTTACTTTAGCTAACGTACATTTACGCGTAGTAAGGAGACACAGTTGCCCGGATCACGCCCATTGGCTATATGAGCCATCTCTTGAACTAGTCCACCATTAGAGAGAATATCCCACTGCATTAGATAATAACAAGTCAATTCCATTGGTTATTAACAGTTATGTTCGTTCTGAGTGGTTAGCAGTTTTTTATATGAAGCGGTATTTCTGTTAATTACCTCACTTCGAGAGTTCTCGTCCCTTAGAAAATCGAAAACTCGCTTGGGTGGAACGGGAAGCCAGAATGAAGTAGCGGCACTTAGGACAATGCCGGGAGGCCGACCCGGGTCATCCATGCTCTTTCTGGTCATGACCCTTACATCATCAGAACCCGTTGCCGACAGTGTCGTCCAAGCATGAGCAGTTGAAGCACCAACGCCCACACAAAAGCTCATCACCATTCTCTCCGCTAGCTTCAGCATACTTTTCCTTCCATCAGGGCTTGTTATCACTGCCAAATTAACCATGACATATTATAATCTCATCCCAATAATATCATATCATCGATCGAGCAATTAATTAATGAAGTCTTTAATATTATAAATTTATTATATACCACAGAGATCTCCAGCAGGAATGTTACTGGCCATTGAGCTTGCAAGTCGTTCACACTGTCTATCCAATGTAGCTACCCAACGCTTTGCTCCAAAGGCAATACCCGAGTTAACTAGCGGTTTGTAGATGTTGTGAACAGCTCTATCATCCACTTCAACATGTTCCACCCAAGTAACCTAAACATAGGTACCAAGTTATATATCAATATATAATATTGTATTCAAATTAAGAGAACATATAGGGATTTAAATATTAAAGTGGAAATTAGAGTTATTGCCTTTGAATATCCATTTGGCAATTCTTGGATTAGGCAACCAGATGGCCTTCTTCGGCTCCTGGAAATGGGACTTGGGCGTAAATTGTCCAAGGAAACATCAACCACTGCCCAAGTTCCATCGCCATGTTGTTTACAGTACCTAACGAAGTAATTCTCTCTCGTTGGAACAAGTGGTGAAGGGACTTGGAACTCAGCTGTCATCTTTTGTAGGATCAAAACAGTAAAAAATTAACAAAACCAAAAGAGAGTAATTAAGTTATAATAAAGTAAAATTAACTCTATAAAAAATATTTTACTAATTAATTACCACTTGTAATGCTCCATTGTAGTTCCCTGCTACTCCAGTTGAGAGGATATCCAGAGTCATAGCTCTTGAAACAATTCCACAAAATATGGTCGACCATTGGTTCTGTTAATTATAAGAAAAAAAAAACATAATTAATTTAATTGTGAAAAAATAAATACATGAAAATGATTATTAATTACTTACCACATCCATAAGAATCTCAACAAGATTAGTATGATTCATAATGACCACATTTGTTTCTCTTGAGGCTTCAGATTTCATGCCAAGTGGTTTAGGCCCAATTCCCCTAGGGAAAGTCCTCAAGTACTCATCCTCGTTTAAAATTTCAGTGCTATTATTACCACCACTAATGGAGTTATTGTCATGATGGGCAGGAATCCATAAAGGGTCACCAGCTTGGGCCATTCTAATAAGTTCCTCCATAGCTGCAACAGCTAACTCAACTATTATTGGTTTATCAGCTTCGGTAGGGACTGAAACTGACCTCAGTAGATCACCAGTAGCACCAAACATTTCGCCCACGAAACCCGACTGAGACCCGAAATTTCCAACACCCGAAATGTCAAGAGTACGAGAAGCGTGAGACGAAAGGTGAGAAAATGAAGATAACGGCTTTCCCGCATATTTAGCCGCAATCCCAGATATCCTATCAATCTGGGTACAGTATATATGAGTGTAAATTAAACAAAATCCCTCTCAATCCAAATAGACAAGCATTTTAATGAATTAATTAATTAATTAATTACCTCTTCTCTTAGACGAGCATTTTCTATCCTTAAATGTTGTTCATCAAATGACATTTCGCCTAGTGCGGCTGGTCCTCCACAGTTAGGGCATGTGGCGTTACTCAAGGCTTCCTTGTACCTATTGTTCTCAGCTCTAAGCTTATCGTTCTCAGCTTTCAGAATTGAGTTTTCATGGCGTTCGTGTTGAGCCTAAAACAAATTAAGAAACTCAAAATCATTTTTTCTTCTTTATATATAATTAACATCATTAATATATGTAGATATATATATATATACCTTCATTTGAGTTCGTTTATTTTGGAACCAAAATTTGACTTGTAAAGGCTCTAAACCTAACTCACGGCTAAGCTCCTTTCTCTGCTTGTCATCTGGGTGAGGGCACTCCTTAAAGAATCTAAAAAAAAAAATACACTTAATTTGTAAAAAAAATATGATGATAATATAACATCTAATAAAGTGATGAATAGTATATATATATATGTGTGTGTACTTACGCTTCCATTTCCTGGATTTGACGTTGGGTGTGACGATGATAACGTTTCCTTTTTGATTTTTGAGTTGGATCTAGTTCATCATCTCCAGATGGATCAGCTTCCATGATTAATTCCGTACCTGATTTAGTCTCAAGATCATCGTCTCTCAAGTTGGCCCCCAAACCCAACTGATCACTTTCAGAAATGCTTTTATTGTGGCTTATATCCATTAAGTGATGATGATGATGATGCGTGGTTTCAAACATATTTGGCTGAAACATTTTCTTCCACCAAATTCCAAATAGCCTTGACTCTATATTATTATATTATGATGATTCTGCAGCCAACAAAAACCTATGCATTTTTCTAGTTAGAGTAGAACTATAATTAATTTTATGGATCTTAAAAAATATTGATGATAGAGAACTTATAAATTTAAAGAGAGTACAAGAAAGGACTAATAAAATGATATGTTATGCTTTTAATGAGATAATTATTATCTGTATTCCACTGTGTAATTAATAACATGTATCAAAGTCTTCTCCAACCCCACCCTACTCACATTCATTCTATCGAGAAAATGATTTATTTATTTTTTTAGGGTGAGAAGGGTTTTACAACTTAAATCATTTAATTGATTAGATCCCTTATTATAAAAAACTCATTATGTGATTGCCTCTATATACTATGTAATATTTATGAGAAACTATAATGATAAATACACATAGAATTAAACCTTCATGGATTTCCCAATGAAATCCCACCCCACCGCCATAAACCCACAACAATTACCAAAAAGAAAAATTAACTGACCTGATAAACGAACTAGCTACTCAGTCGCCTGCGAAGTTGACCAGAATCAATTAATACGGCAAATAATACTACTGTCTTCCGACGAATGATGATCGAACTGGAAACATTTTTTCTTAGTGGAAAAGACTATAGACATATGTATATAAACAGTCTTCTACAAACCCTAGACGATAAATTCATTTCTATAGAAACTCAGTCGTACTTGGGGTTTTTTTTTAAAAAAAAAAAATGTTGGCCAGCTGGAAGAGAAATTTTGTTTTGGGTTTGGATTTAGGTTTTGGTTTTGTTGGGGAGTTGACTCTTAGTGACGGTAGCTTTTAATAGATTCTCTGGTCCTATTAGGCTAACAACATATATTACAACATGTAATGTAATGTAACAGATATATAGATAGATAGGTAGGGCAGAAATTGAGTATAATAATTTGTGGCTTTTTCAAAAAAGTACTGTTTCTCTGTATTACGTATAAAAAGCCAAACAAAACACGATTAACGTACAAAAATATTAATAATATTATAGGAAAAAAGAGTTTTGACACTCTGGATAAAGATGAGGATCTTTGACTATATATAATATAATGTTTATAACGCCTAAAACGATTTTGGGTGCACACATGAAAAAACACTCTTCTCTCTTATTATTATTACTACGAGGAAAGAAAGAGAAAAGTGGGTTTTTATGGATTAATAGTAGTATAGGTTGAGGGGTTTCGGAATAAAAAGGGTTGTGGAGATGGAGATGATGAGGAAGATGAATAATGGTGATGAAGAAGGAAACAGACAAGGAGAGAGAGAGAGAGAAGAAGAGATGGAGTGGATGTGGCAGGCGAAAGAGGAGTTATTGCATGCAGGCGTATTGAGATGGTGGAATAGCATTTATGGAGAGAGCAAATGAAGTAAATGCTTACCCAGAGACAAGAAACAGAAGAGAGAGAGAAAAAAAAAAAAAACACCAATCTACTCATTCTCATCTCATATTTATATTCATATATATATCCTTATATTACATTATTATTATTATTATTGATACTATTAATTTTAAAATATGTTTTTTAATTTTCTTCCCCAACGATCGAAATAAGCCTATAGTGTGTATACTCAAATATTAAATTGCGGCTTCTTAATTATTAACTTTATTCCCCCAGCTACTATAATATATATATTTTCATATTTATATATCTTGTTATGATTATAGTTGGCTTAAAATGTGTTAGACCCAATATATAATTGTATTAATAACTTTTTTTGTGGTACTTAATAGAACTTTAAGGTGCCCCTTATATATATAGCATATATATTGCTTAAATTAATTGAAGTATTATTTTTGATATAAAAAACAACATAAAACAATGTATATAAGGATGTATTGTATCCAATAATAAGAACAATAGGGACCATTTTATTATTTAGGGATCCCTATTATTTAATGATGAAATGGACAATCACATCAATATATTGATTTATATATCTTTCCCCTTCTTTTCGTTTCACTTTCAACTTATTATTATTATTAATGTTGAGCAGAAAAAATAGAGCATTCGAACTTATATATATGTGTGTATTTAATTTATATGAATTGGTTAAAAAAGGTGTGTGCAATAAATTACATGCACCAAATATATTAAATATGTCATGAAACACGGAGTCATTATATTCCTTAATTAATATTATAAATTAGGGCTCTTCTCTCTAATAGTTCATTGAAACCCCTGGTTCATTTTAGTATCATATATTCATACTCCTCCAAATTCCAATGCTTAATTTAATTTGGGCCTCATTTAATTTCTGGTAATTTCAACTCCCCACTCCAAATCATAAATTATGGGCCCGGCCCATCAACGTATTATTATTATTATCATAAATCATAATCATACTCCTCTAAATAAATGTCTATCTATTTCCTTTATGATATTAGAGCTAATGATCATGCTATAGTTCTCTCCAAGATAATCCTTATGGGCCTAACAAATTTTATTGTCACTAGACTTGTACATACAAAATAATAATATAGATAATTAAAGGTGAAAACAAAAAGATAAAAAGAAGACACAAAATCAATTGTGAATAGTTAATATCTACCCTGGAAGGAATTTTAAAATTCTTTTTAATTTAGAATTCATTAAACGTATTCATTGTCAATAATTTGATAGGGATTTTCAAAATTAATTCTTAGCAATTTAGAGATGTATAAATATATAAATGTGTGTATATATTCATTACAAAAATTCTTAGGATAAACCGTTTGAGTGTTATAAATAGAAATTTAAAATATAAATGCATGCTCTAAAGTTCTAATTAATATTAATTAACGTTTGAGTGTTACAACTTTTCTTTTTAAAAAATAATAATAATTAAGAGCACAAGCATTTTTTCCAAATATAAATTTTCATTGTTCTGTCTTTCACCCTTTTTATTCCAATTAATCATAAATTCGTCAAATTTAATTTTGGCCAGTAAATGAAATTCTCATATTTTTGTTTTTAACATGTCGTAAATTTATAGATGAGTTTATTGATTGGCCTTACTCTCTTTATCTTATTAAAGATGAGTATTGCTATTAGACATCTTACAGTAAGTTACTGATGGTCCATAAAAGTTCACTTTTAAAAAAAGAATTAGGTTTCTCTGACTATTTTAAATAATGGGGTAAAATATTCTCGTTGGTCTCTAAGACCGACGCCTATTTCCACCATCGCAAAATTAGATAGAATAGGAATCGATAGAAAACGTTAAAATTTTTCCCTAAGGTTGAAAAATCGTCACCAATATTGTGCATCAATACCAACAAATTGTAGTATCAGCCACGGTGGAAAAAGCTATACTCTTATTGTCGATAATTTTGCACAGTTGGCTATATCATTTCGTAGCTTTTTTTCTAATTTTTAATTTTAGCAAAATAAATAATATATATCAACATTATATAATTTGCACCCCAAAAATTACAAACTTGTTTTAATTTTCAAATCTTTACAATGTGAACAATTAAAACAATATATAATACAAATATAAAAATCTCAAATCTATATACACAATAGATAAAAACATAACAATAAAATAATAATGGTCCTTCGTCTTCTTCGGCGAACACTTGAGATGGGAGTTTCATTTGGCTTTAAGAGCCCTGGAGAGCCAAGATTCAGCTGCAGCTCTGCCGAAACCACAATCTCGAGATCTTCGATGATCTGTAAAATACAAAAATCTCAAAAATACATAAATCCCAAAATAAAAATAATAATGAACAAGTTATTGAGATTAATTATGTCAACCCAAGATATGTTTCCGAGAGGGAGTGAATTGGAAATTTAAACTAATTTCAATAAATTAAAAATTTTTAACACAAAACTATATAATTAATCTCGTAATTAAATAAAAGTAAATAATATGGCAAGTAATATAGTGTATAGCAAATAATCAAATTTATAAAGTAAAGAATTTAAGGATAAGAAATTGCTAACTCTCGATTTTTACAAGGTTCGGTAAAACTAAGCCACAGCTATGGACCTAGCTTTGAGTTCCACTATCGAGCCAAGTTAACTGGCTTGACTAACTCTTACAGCTGAGAATTTTTCACCAAGGTGTTTTCAAACCTCTTACAATAGTTTTACACTCTCAAGGACTATCAATCACTTTTTTGGATTGTTGTAGTGATCATAGCACATAGCACTTATCCAAGGTGCAAGTAAACTATGTTGTAGATTGTCATATCAGTTAAACCCTGTGTACTAATAAATCTATGAATATGAATTTAATCACACAATCTTGATTACTTTCCACTGTGCTGACGACAAAATAAACAAGAATATAAATGTGATAAGGGTTTGGATGAATTTATAAATCAAATAAACATACAAATGATAACATGAACCAAATGACACACAAATAAGTGATGAAAATACTTCTGTTTCTTTATTGATATTTAAAATATAAAGATTACATTGAAATAGAGTTTTATTTAGGGCATAAAATCCAACACATAAAACCCATGTACTCTCTTTCTTTTCATCACAAGCATTGAACTTTTTGTGATCCTTAGGCTCCCATTCAAGAACTTATAGCCATAACATTCATCTTCCAAGGTTCCAAGTGATATTAGATTCCTCCACAATTCTGGAATGTGCCTCACATTATGCAAAATCTTCACTTCACCATTGAATTGCCTTATAGCCACCTTACCAATTCCAACAACCATACTAGAAACATCATTACCCATTAGTACTCTACCACCATTATTGGTTTCTTGATAATCAAAGAAAGATTCTAAATTGGGACACATATGATAAGTACATCCTGAATCAAGGATCCACTCTTTATTTTTATTATTTTCTAAAATAAAAAATAATGCCCCATCTGAACTTCCATCTCCACTGCTTTCAGTCACAGCTGTAGAGTCTTTTCTTTGATTTCCATGATCAATAGATTTTGAGTAATGGTTTTAGTTTCTGTTGCATCTTTTGTCATCATGGTTTGATCTAAAACCAGATTACGTCTTCAATTGACTACAAAATCTTTTAATGTGGTCAATCTTTCCACATTGATAACATTGTCAATTGTCTTTAATCTTTGACTTCGATCTTAATGGTGACTAGTTGTTCCTTGATGATCCTCTCTTTGGACTTCTTCCACTTGTAAGATAGGCTTCGTCTTTCGTAGTCTCCTTCTCGAGTTACAATTCAAAGTCTTTTGATTTTAATGTCGCATGAACACCCTCCAACGAGATCACATCCCTTCCATACTTGATTGCTGCTTTAACTTCTTGACATGCCATTGGTAATGATCTGAGCAATATGATTGCTTGACTTTTTTTGTCTACCTTATGATCAATGTTAGCTAAACCAATAATTATTTTATTAAATTAATCAATATTATCATCTAAAGAAAGAGAATAATTCATTCTAAACCCGTATAATTTTTCAAGAAGATTAATCTTGCTCGATATTGATGGTGCCATATACAGCTGCTCTAGTTTGTTCCATAATTCTTTTAAGGTATTTTCTTAGATTAGCTTTCTTCTAAGTCCATTAGACAGGTACATGATGATGGTGTAGTATGACTGTTACGAAAATTATGAACAATATGCAAGTGCACGTAATCAAGTAGTAAACTCATATTGTTCACATGTTAATGGTAATTTAGATAGACAATATACCACTGAATTAGACTTATGATTCTATTTGGTAGATAAATAATTTTGATAGATTTTAAAATAAAGAAAAAAAAGAAAATTAAATAAAGCAATAAAGGTGTTTAATCAATGATGAGAAATTAAAGAAAATAATCATGGTGATTTAATTACCTAGTTGTTAATGGTAATTACTATTCTCTTTCTCAATGTGAATGACAGATTATAAAAATAAACCGAACCCTTTTAAGATCTTTTAGGTCCTAAATCACATGTTATCTAATCATCTCTAAGATAGATTAACATATAATCAGCATTAAGCAATAATCTAAATGTCACAAAGGCTATGCAAATACTTTCGTTTCACATCAAAACCTAGTTTATCCAATTTTAGCAGTCCCAATTCTCACTTTTTCAGATTTTGAATTGGGATCATAGAACATGTAAAAGGTGATCAATCTTAACCAAAAGTAATTTCAATCAACATTCATCATCTCCCCAAATAGGATTTTAGTTCATAAAATCCATAATAACATCCATAATCAAAACTAAAATAGAAATTAACATAGAGATCAAGAGTTTAAGAAAGAACTAGTTGGTGATTGCATTCTGGATCGCCACCATTGCTTCCTCTACCTCATTTCCTTCTAAAACACGAGCCCCTTAAATAGAAATCATGGTTGCTACCTCTGAAAAAGTCAAAAACTAGCCAAAAATCTCGTATTTCGCCCCTGGTTGCGACTACATAAAGTCTAGTCGCGACCATAGGTAAAATACAAAAATAAACTTGCTGTCTGGCCTCCTAGTCGCGACCATGGTCGCGACTACTGAAGCAAATTTGACAGCTTCAGCATCTTTCAGTAAAATGTACATAATTTTCACATACAAACTTCAAATAAGTTGATTCAAGATGCGTTGGAAAGAAAAAAAAGAAATCTAAAACTTCTATGTTTTGACTTTTTCCAAAATCTGATCAGAACATAGTCAAATTTAAGCTTGAAATTTCAACTTTAATTTCTTGTAAAATTTTCTCTATTCTATAAATTGTTGTTTTCCGAAATTTGATCAATTTATACATTCCAAGTGTGAAACCTGAAACCAAAGAAAACAAGCGTAATTCTATTCCAAATATAATAATAAAGAAGGAAAACAAATATAAAGAGTGACCCAAAACATAGGCTAAAAATAGCCTAACAATGACATCTCCTCTATCTCTGTAATTTCCTTTGGCTTCTTCTCAGCGAGCAACTTTTTATCCCCGAGTACTTTTGCCACCTTTTGGTGCACAAGTATACCCTTCAAACTCTCTTGCCATAGTGCGAAATCAGTTGATCCATCGAACTTCTCTAGTTCGAACCTAGCCAACGACATCCTCCTTCAATTTGTGTTCTTGTAGAATTTTTTGATGAGTTCTTTGTGCGTAAGTAAGTGATCTTTGAATCTCCCTTGATAATCGAAGAACCAAGCTCTTATTTATAGGAAATTTAGCTCTAATTTGTAGGAAATTTAGCTCTGATACATAAGAATTAACCTCTGTAATTCTAGCTTCAAGATCACACTTAAACAAATAAAAGTTAAATCAAAACAAACAAATCAAGAACAAAAACCGACAAAGATATTAAACCAGAAAAATATAACACAGATGAATCTAGATAACTGTAAGACACAATAACATGAGACATAATTTATACTGGTTTCGATCCTAAGTTTAATGTGAACTTGGTCATACTCCAGTTTGAAAGTATTGCCACAAATCTTTATTGATAATGACAATTAGAGATATCAATCTCAGGAGCTACAAGAAAATAATCACAGCAAGTAGTCATCCATAGTGTAATCCCTCAACACTCTCATTAACTCACTAACTCAAGCCAACATAATCAATAATATTGTTCAATACGATTTCCCAATCCCTCTCTCTCTCTCAGATATCTCTCTTCATTTCTCACTTTAACTTCTCTTTCTACTGTGTTGTGTCTCTTTATGTCTTGTCCTTTTTTTTTTATTTTTATTTTTCTTTCGGAAATGAGATGAGTAGGAACTCAATATACAAGCTGTCATAATTGACAATTTAGTTAAAGACTAACTAACTAATCGAATGATTGTTGGTGTTTTAAGGAATGGTACCACAATGAGCTATGGTTGTTGTATATTGTATAAATGACATAATTAGTATACATGTACATTAAACTATTTTTATAATTGAAAGAGATTTGAGACCACACAGAAATGTTATTCAGAGGATCAGCTAGTCTCTTATGATCATATACCCAATGACCAAGGAAACTCCTAATGTGGTTGTGTCCTAGTCATGGGTCCACGCCATTAAAACTTAATAATAAGACTTTTATAATAATCAAAATAATATAATAAATGAACTACCATTACCATGCATAGATCGATATAAGCAACAACACGCACATCACACACACACAACCATATATAAATGAACCATTAAATCAAATAATAATATGGTAGTATCATTGTCCTTTTCGATAGTACAGAATCTTTATTATTGCATGTTTAGACGTATATATATAGCTTCAAGTTTTTCTATATATATAAATATGTATATATTTTTTTTTTGATGGATTGCATATTTCAATCATACATCATAGGTACATTTGTACGAACGAGTAAACAAAAAATTTACAAAAGTTTATTGTTAGAAAAATCAAAACAACAAAATATTAAATACCACGTTAGTTAATTTGTACTTTTTTGCTTAGCTACGTACGTGTAAATATGACGCAAGGAACTTTGTAGTACACAAAATCATAATAAAATGAGATTTCTTTTTAGAAATTTGGCTTTATAAAAATCTCAAAAGGAAAAAAGAGTGACAAGATTTACTTAGGTGTCATATAATTACATATTTTCACTAGTGTAATTTAATATTTATTAAGTTTTATTAACTAGTAAAAGCAATAATAATTTGAAAAAACAATGAGAAAGGACTGTCATATTTTGTTTTGAGTTTCACCAAAATGTTTGATTCTACTTAAACTAAAACATTTATTTTTTACCATACGATTTTTAGTATTTGAATATAATTTTATTTTATTTTGAAACCAAAGCTAAAATAAACATCATTATAAATACCTTGTTTTTTTAGAAAAATGAATAAATCCATTAAAAGGCATAAAGCCAAAGAGATTTTGAGACCAATACAATCATAAATCATCTAAAGTAAGTTGGGTGGAACACCCAACCACTAAACTTAGAAGCTTTTAATGAAAGAGAAAATTTAGCTAAAGAACGGGCAAAAGTATTACTAGCTCGGTTACAATGAGAACTAGAGACGTGGGAGAAATACTTCTAAACGTGAAGGATAACAATAAGAACAATCCCATACTCATTGCAATGATTCCTTTTGTTCCAAAGAGAGTTCACCAAGTACAAACAATCAAAGAATATATTAATAAGAGTATATCCCAACTACACACAAAGAAGAAGCCCATAGAGAAGGACAGAAGCCTCCACCGTATGAGGTTAAAGCAAGCCCGAGACAATGTAGAAATTGAGCATAAAACATCACCATCTTGTAGAGACACCATTGCCTTTATAAACTAATATGCCCCCTTTCATAGCAAGTACCAACATCAACAAATAGATCGTACTCCTCTAAAATTAACTCAGGAATCGCACACCACAATTATGACCAGAAGAAATTGGCAAAAAACTCACTGGAGCAATCTGAGTTTGAGCTTCCTATAATATCGCCACAGATAGCTCAGAGCCCAACTACTGACCTTGTCATCAAAAAGAAGCTTATTATCATGCAAAAATATATTACGACGATGCCATATTTTACAACAAATGACAAGAAATTCTTCAATTTTAAACTTGGATAAAATATCCATAACTCTAGCCAGAAGTTCATAGAAACTGAAAGCCATCTTCCAGCTATCTAAATTCCTGAAACCCCATCAAAACCAAATGGATTTAAGAGAAGGACATAACCAAAAGGCATGTAATGTTGTTTTATTATTTTGATGACAAATACCATAGAAGCTTTTATGCCATGTCTATCCAAGTTGGGATAGGATGGAACAAAACTAAGACTTGCTTTCCAAACAAAATTCTTAATCTTAAGGGGATGAGAAAGCTTCCAAAAAAAATTTCACCACTTTGATGGCCTTGTAGAAGAAGAATGTTTACTCCAACCAAGCCTAAAAACTGAGCTCCAATAACAAGTCTTAACAGAAAAACCAACCATTATCATAAAGATTCCAAATCAATCTATCATGTCAATCAGAGCTAGAATATGAAGAATACACAAAATGAATTTAGCCTCTGCATCATCAAAAAGTTCCATGATGAGTGGGACATTCAAACCACTTGAGGCAAGTTTTTCACCAACCCTCTCAACACCAACATTCCCTCGAAAAAGAGTATAGGACTGGTCCACATTATCCTTAATGATCCAAGAATCATTACAAATATAGATAGAGCCCCCGCGCCCCACACCCCTCTATCTAAAGATCTCGCCCCCAAAGAATTCTCTTCCAAAGAAACAAGGCTCATTTGGTTTTCTCCACATTAGTAATAGAACTATTTAGAAAATAAAACCTTTTCATAACTCTCATTGCTAAAGAAGTATGAAAATATGTAGGAATAACTTGAATCACAAATTTTAAAATAGTTGTTCTACCTAAACAGAGAAAAAAAATGAACTTCCATCCAAATTGTGTATAAATTTTTTATCTTTGATTGATTGAAACAAATTACTTTCACTCTTTCTCGTAAAACAAGGTAACCATAAGTATTTGTCATGAGAAGAGACCAAAGAAATCCCTAATACCAAAGCCAAATATGCACAAAAAGATCATCAGGCATGTGAGAAGCAAACTGCAGACTTATTAAGATTTACTATTGTCCTAATGCTGCTTCATAATACTGGAGAATGAGTTTGAAATGAGAGCGCGACTTTCCAAATTGCCTTCCAAGAAGAAGAAGCTATCATCAACCAACAATAAGTGAGAGATTGTACGGCCACCCTGCCCACAAGACACACTTAAAATATTATGTAACTCAATTTCTAGTTTGATATTGGAATTCAACCCCTCAACACAGACAACGAGCATGAAGGGAGATAATAGATCCCCTTCCATTCGCTCCATTCACATTAATTGCATAAGTCACGGTTGAAACACGCCTCATAATCAGACCAATCCGCCCTAAATGAAACCTCAGCTTCTCCATCATACCACGAAGAAAAGCCCAATCAACACGATCATAAGCCTTAAATATATCTACTTTGTACGCCAAAAACCATTTTTAACCCTTCTTGTGTCTTTTGATAGCATTAAGACACTTAAACTCAATTATAGCAATGTCAGAAATATGCTTCCAAAGAATAAAGGCACTTCGTTATTTAGACATAATATCATTCAAAACTTCACGTAGCCTATTATTAATCATCTTAGAAACAATCTTGTATAACACATTACATAAAGTAATAGACCTGAAATTACTAGTCAGAGTTGGTGATTTAACCTTTAGAATTAGCATGATGATAGTCTCATTAATAGATATTGTCGAACCAGACTCATCAATGAACCCAAGGAAGGAGTGACACATCTGAGCGCACAACATCCCAAAATTTCTAATAAAAACCAGCCCTCATGCCATTTTTGTTTGGACTTTTACTAGGATGCATCTGAAACAATGCCTTTCTTACATTGGCTTCAGTAAAAGGCCTCATCAAAATTAGTAATCCTAGGTTGAACAAAATTCAACACATGATTCATAGTATCTAATGAAAGCTCGTGAGAAGTAAAAAGAGACCCAAAATAATGCTAAACAATTGAAGCTATATGAGAAAGCTACACAACCGGCCCATACCCATGTGATAAAAAAATACTATGAATCAAGCTCATTCTCTTTCTCTTTTTGTTGATAAAGAGGCCAAGTGACATTATCAAGATCATTATCTAAACTCGCCAATTCATTTTTTTTAGAGCACCACGCGTTTGCTTTATACACATCCCCATGCATTCTAACCCTTAAGAACAGCAGTGACTTCATTTTTTTTTTTTTTTTGGTAAGTCATCTCATCATAAATAACTTTTTTTTTTGTGGTGTCATCATAAATAACTTTTAAATATAAGGTTATATATGAAACTCTCAAAAAACTATTTGAGCCCCTCAATGAAGGCTCGTGAGAAGTAACTATTTGAGTCCATATTTTGAGTGTACATACATGTTAGTACTCTTAATTAAATATAAAAAAGTTGACATTTTTTTTAATTTTTTTCTTAACCAACGTCAAAACGATCGATATCGTTCAAATAGGTTGTCATTATATTTTAACGACTAACGAACGAATAACTCTTATTTGTTAAATGAAGTAGAAATAGTGGGATAATTTATATGACAATTGCATTAATGGATATTATATATTAGTACCAAAATTTTATAATTTAATTTGTAGTACTCATTGTTGCAAGATGTTGATATTTTATTATTCCAATAATAAATATATAAGATTAATTTTTAGTTGTAGATAAATATTTAAATTTAATTTTTAGCAATTATAATATCTTATTATATTTTTGAGAGATACCTGACCATTAAGTGTCAAATCAATAGCCATGTGCCAATCTCTAAGAAATGATATGTGGGTAATGAATTGACACTTAAAAATACTTACGTACCTATGAAAGTTCCATAAATATAAGTTAAGTATTATTACTGTCAAAAATTAAACTTAAATATAATTTGCAACCAAAAATTAATTAAACTTAAATATTTATACCACAAATTATTCTTTATCGTTATCGTTATAATTAGTTTTAATAATATATTACATTGAAATATATAAAATAGTATATTCGACGTACAATTTACAAAAATCAAATATTTATATATATATAAATATATAAAATCAAAGTTACACCAATATACATAATAAGTCACATAATATTCCAATTCCTTTGGGGGAAAAACAGATATTTTGAATAAACATGTGGTTCCCATTGAAGCTAAAACTATACCAAGCAATCATATAAGCTTGGAGAAATAAAGTTCCATTTTTGAGTAAATATTTACTCTATGTGCCTTCTATAGGGAGACAATACTCAACTATATATGCAATATATACCAAAGTTGAGAGAGAGAGAGGTTTCAATTATCATAACTTCTTCTCTCTCAGCCAGTTCAACGACCCCAGAAAAGACATGCAAAATTAATATGTTTCCCTTTTTATAAACAAGATCAACATGCATGCATGTACTCATCATTATAAAATTAAAAATTGAAAAAAAAAATGTTCGAACCTCATATATTTAGTAGCAAAGATTTATTTTAAATAATTCATCCTAGAGTAAAAGTAAATAAGTAAATGTATACCTATATATGTCTGTGGTAAATACTACGTACGTACTTCGACGTGATATATCATGTGTACAATCGATGTGATATCGTTAGATATATATTTAACCATGATTAGCTATATATATAGCTAGGTATATATAGGGTATCACCTAATACAATTATAAATTATTTATAATATAAATATTTACAAACATTTGACTTTTTATGATCGATCATGGTAACTTTATTGACAATATATATACATGATGGTCCCTTTGGACCCATTATATATTCCCTCGTCATCCATATTTATATATACACACCCAATACGTATGTTATGTATTTCATTATTTCTTTCTCTCTATTTTTCAATATTAATTATTTAACAAACCCGGTTCTCACATATTTAATTGATTTTGTATCTATATATATATAATACAAGCATATGTACAAATTACAATGCTAAGATATAAATATATGCTCCCTTTTAATTTTTTTAATATTTGGAAAAAGAAAATAAAAATCTGGTAAAATATTATTGATTGGTATATATGTAATTAGCCTGCTAAGCCTATATATGAAGTAGTATTTATTGTAGGAAAACGATCGAAAGAGAAAGTGAAAGATCAGAGAGTATATATTAAAATACACATGACTTTAATATGTATGATTCTGTAGATTCAAAAAATAAAGCCCAAAAATGCATTATATATATATTTGATTTTTGATAATATTTTCAGCATAGAAAAAGCTAGTATCTTAATTTGAGCATGACAAAATCAAAATGGGGCCATGCCAGTTAGGGATATAGTTGAAACATAATAAGTACTAGCTTTTACGAACACCACACCCTTGGCTATACCTAGCTATTCACCATTAACAACTTTACCCCTTATAACTTATTATTATTATTATTAGCTTAGCTACGTACCTATAGCTATTAAAGAATATTCAAAGCTTCTACAACAACTTACATTAATTTCCATGACAGTAACAACTGCATTTTTTTAAACAAAGCTAACCAAAATAAATGTCTTACATATTTTCTACCTAAAAAAACAAAAATACTTCTTTTTCTCATTACATTACATAACAAATTAAACAGTATGGATCGAGTAATGGGAATGGGAGATATCACGTATATTCGTACGTACCATTTTTATTTATTTTATTTTAAATAATCAATTGATGTTTATATTCTATATAGTATAACTTCAGCTTCACTCATAATACTTTAAGATCGAAGTTAGATCTTGAGTTTTATTATTAAAACAAAAAGTTTATTAGTGATATATATAATATAACTCTTACAAATATATGCATGTTGTGGCAAATATTGCTAACGTTACAAAAAGATATATAATGTTGATTAATCAATATAATTAATACCTAGTTATTCTTGTTACGATTAATCAATTATATATATATTATATAGTTTTGAAAAATGTCATCATGCATTTTTACAACTTGTCTTTGATATATGGCTGCTTCACGCCAAAAACATCCCTGTTTTTTTAGAGTAAATGCTATACAGTATTTTTTTTTAATACATATTGTACTAATATTTTACAAATTCAATAAAAATATATATATATTTTTCGTGTGAGAAAAAAATAAAAAACATATGATACTAAAATTCTACTATATTTTTGGTGAACTGCATTTAATAATTGGAGTTGCCGTGGTGGGTTTACGGAGAGTTGATAAAAAAACATTGTGCATGATGGTGGGCCCACGCGACTGAAACAAAGATATATGGATGTTTCTACAATATGCCTCTTTAAATGAGAAGGGATGAACTAATTTACTCTCTATTAATTTTGGCAAAAAAAAAAAAAATAATCTAAATTTTTTCATATTCGTGTACATTATCTTTATCTAAAACATCTTGCAAAATTTTGAAAATTTTGAAAATTTTGAAATAATTTACAATGTAGATCGCAATGTTCAAACAATTTATTTTAGACCCGTATAAAAAATAAAATTATCAGGCATACATGACAGACTGTGATTAAACCTTATTTTTAGCATGTTAATTTTTTTACATGATGTCTTAAATAAATACTACGTACATGACCATGAAAAAAAAACTGAACTATTAATTTTTTTAGAAAACGAAACAGATAGGTTGCATCAGTGTACCCTTTTTAGTGGGTGTGGGTGTATATTGCAAAATTTTCCTCTATATATTTGTTGAAATTAAATTCTACAATGCACATACTAAAAGAGGTGCACTGATATATCTATATCTATTTTGGTATCTGAAATAATTTTTAAGTTATTTTTTTTATAGTTGTGTACATTGAATTATTTAAGACATCCTGTAAAATTTAGAAAAATTTAACACGATAAAAAATAGAGATCAAACAGTTTGTTGCACGTGTGACACTATAAAAAAGGACCATTTTTAGTAACAACTTTTTAATCACAAGATAAATTTTTTGTGACTAAATGTGACTTTTAGTCACAACAAAAGGTTACTTGTGACTAAAAGATAGTATTAAGATACAAGTTGTCACTAATTTAGTTTTAGTCACAACAAGTATTATGACTAAAAATACATTTAGTCACAACAAATTATGATTTTTGTGACTAATTATACTTTTAGCCATAAACTTTTTTTACAATTTTTTTACTTTTAGTAACAAATTTTATGACTAAAAGTAAGATTTTTTTAAAATGTGACTCTTTTATTTTATACGTGTCAAATAAATTGTTTGAACATTACTTTTTATATTGTAAATTATTTTAAATTTCTCAAAATTTTATAAGATGTCTTTATATAAAACGTACATAACTATGAAAAAAAATTAAACTAAAAAATTATTCAGAATACCGAAATTCGGTGCACCCTTTCTAGAGGTGCATTGTAGAAGCACTTTATTATATTTAATTATATATATTTCCTTGCATATAATTTACATGCAGGCTGCTTTTCCTCTTCAAGAAATAAGCTCCATTTTTTTTTTCTGGGGGCTGGTAGAAAATAAGCTTGTTATATCATGAGCAAGGTAGTTGAGGAAATAAATTTAGAACCCTATTTACCAAATTTAACTGAGCAGTACTTATCATCACTTTATTACCCCCTCTTTTTATGACTATGTTCGAAAATGTCTTGTCTTGGTAATATATGTAACCCTAACAAAAAATAGAATAAAATAAATAAATAAATAATGGTTGCAGCTCAAATTACTCCTATATGTATAAATTATTATATGATGACGATGAATGTTATGCTTCCCAGGAACTGGAATTCTGTCATTATGTATGTACAATATTGCAGTTTCAGCAATGTGTATAGGACTATGTGCCATGCCATTATATGTATACTATATAATACTCTCTCCATGTCTTATCTAAACACACTCATTTGGATTAATTGATATATAAACCAATATAATTAGGTGAATTTTAATCAATTTACTGTAGTCTGTAGCATAACATTAACTAAACGTCCTGTCTATTTTGTACTTTACATATTGACATGTCTCTGGTTGTTACGTGTTGCCATGCCAAGGGGGAGAAATAAGTTTGCTGAAATTAGCTTTTTATAACTCTCAATCAAAGTACTTTGACCAAAAAAATTCCCAATTAATTAATTATGTGATTTGGGATAATGAAGTGTGGTTAAAGAGAATGATTTTTACATAATTCAAATATTAATGAGTTTTAATTTACAAGTCACTTGTATATTATGTTAAAAGTTGAACAAGATTGATTGGAGAGTTTGACAGCATTTTTAATTTTTGTCCAAACCTTGAATCCATTTACAATGAAAATAGTGCTCTTATTTATAGAAAAGGATAGGAATATGTCTTTCTTGTTGAAGGCCTTTTGTTGGAAATTGCCCTAAATGTCGTCTCTTTAGGTTATTTCCCATGGTGAGAAGGACTTTCTCTCAATTAGGCCTTTGGTCAAGGCCCAAAATCAAGGGGTAGGTGTGTGTGGACAAGACTTATTTACTGGTAATTGTGACAAGTAAGAGTATGAGCCGCCTATGAATATATGGAAATGTGTGTCAAAAATGGTAGTGGAAAATTTTTTGTTATTTTAAAAATTTAGTGTTGTGTAATATTATTGTTATTAGTTTAGAATTGTTATACATAATTTGATATTTAACATTTAATACAATATTCCCTTAATTAAAAAAAAAGATTTAATACAATGTCTTGTTTTGACAAATATTTAAATACAATTCTCTGTTAATTCTCTCTTAAAAGTGCTTACTGCATCCTTCAGGCTTCTAAAGATCCAAGAACAGGTAGCAACAATTCAAGCTTTTGGCAAAAGTTATGGCAATTAAAGATCCCACCAAAAGTTAGAAACTTCCTATGGTGTGCTGCTTCTGGGACTTTGCCGACTTGTATAAATCTCAAAACAAAGCATGTTGATGTTCCCTCTCCTTGCCCTGTCTGCCGAGCTGCACCTGAAACAACCTCACATATCCTTCTCTCTTGTTACTTTGCTACTTCTTGTTGGAACCATATGGGTCTACCAGTCGGGATCTCTCTAGACTTCTCTTTTGCTAGCTGGTTGGATGGCCTTTTCCACTCTCTTGATGCTGACCGAGTCTGTTCACTTGTTATGGTTGGGTGGTCCTTATGGAAAGCAAGAAACTCAATGGTTTGGAAAGATAAGGTACTCACTGTTGCAAATGTCCTAACTTCGGCTCGCATTGCTCTTGATCATTGGCGTAAAGCTCAGGATAACACTTCTCTATCCTATATCTACTCTAGTAGTTGTGGTGATAGAGCTGAGCTCTGGACTAAACCGGAAACAAATACAATCAAGATTAATGTTGATGATGCGATCTTTGCTAGTGATAACCAATATGGCTATGGTATGGTTGCCAAGCTAAAGCTCACTGCTTTTATAGTGCTTTTGGACCAGAGGTTGTCGAGATTATGGGTATCAAAGAGGCCTTAAGCTGGATTAAACGACAAAGTTGGCAACATGTTGAACTAGAATCTGACAGCTTAGTCTCCATCCAAGCAATTCGCAATCACTCATCCCTTTGCTCCATCTTTGGGAATCTGGTTCAAGACTGTCATTCTCTTTTGCTTTCTATGCCTTTAATAAAACTTCGTTTTGTTAAACGATCCGCAAACCGTCTAGCACATATTGTTTCTAGGATGTCACGGTCCTTATCTGGTCGTAGTATTTCTGTGTCTAATGCTCCAGTTGCTATTCTGGATGTTTTGTACTCAAAATGTTAATTTAATGAAGTTGATATTTCATCAAAAACAAATAAAAAAATAATGTGGTATAATACTGTCTTTTTTTTAAAGGAAAGATTTCATAAAATCAACAAATAGTTACAAATGGAATGGCAAGTCCTTATCAACAAAAGGACTAGCAACAACGGGCACTACCACGTCTCTATGCTCAAAACAAAAATTAATCCTACTCGAAATTCAACAAAGGAAATCAATGTATTTAAGAAAACTATCAACATATCACGACAACCTCTTTCGATGGATTTGACGAGTTGAATCGCAACAAGGTGGTCAAAAGCTATAATCGAATTCTGCAGCTTTTTTTTCACCGTAAGCATAATCCCAAATCCCAAATCCCAAAACGGATGGCTGAATAAAATTTGTTTTAAGCCCAAAGTACCTGACCATCATGGTTTCTATTCTAGCTACCACACCAGTACCAAAAGATCGACTAGATGAGCAAAGACCAACATCCACATTGATTTTCACCACATTCACAACAATGGGAGTCCACTTCTAATCTTGGTTCGAAGGAGTAAAGCTGAATGTATTCTTAGAAGATCAGCCTTGAAAATCTACAATATACTTAGTAAACCATTCTATAGTAGCATCAGCTTTAAGAATCCTCCATTCACCTATTTATTCCTTATGTGCCACAGGTGCTAAGAAATCACCACAAAAATATCAAAAGCATTAGTAAGCCTGCAGCCTTTAACCTCCTTCCACAGTCCACATTTTTTCCATGTGGCTATTGTTGAAGATGAAAGTTTTAATATTTCCGATAGCTAAGTAAATGAACTTTAATGCATATTACGAAGAATTAAGACAAGAAAGCTACATCAATGAACACCAAAAATACAAGCTTACTCTGCATTGGAAACACATTCCAACCGAGTAGTGATTGGGTCCTCAAGAATCGGGTAAAGTAACATCCACTATAAAATCAATTCAATTATATACATCAGTTCTGATTTTACAAATCAAACTACATAATCTGAAATAATTTTACACGATGTTACCTAATTCTTGAACACAATCAAAATAACTGATCTAAGCACACTTAGATCTAAGAAAACAAGCTCTTCTTGCTTCCAACAAGCTGAAGATCCTTCAGCAGTTCAGTTTGAACTCTCCTCAAACAATGCAGATTCGAACTCCTTCTTCAACCTCTTGAAGATTCACTGAATTTTTATCTGCATATAACACAGAAACACCAGAAAAATATTTTTCTCTAGCAGAGCAAGAATCAAAACGATTCTATCAAAAATGAGAGAGTTAGTTAGAAAAAAGCAACAACCGAATATTATATACTCAATTGCAAAAGAAATAGCTCGGCTAACTAACAACCCCAGCGGAATCCAACTGGCACTGACTTAAACAAGAAAGGAATATAAAAGCTGAAAGCTGACATGGCAGACCATAAAAATCACCAAGACAAAACAGATGAAACTGATGACAATTTAAATGACCAATGTAAAAAGCTAAGATAGCAAACATGGAAAGTCAAAAACTATTGCACTTACCGAAGAGCACTTCCAAATAGCAAGTATTATATCCTCCTTAAAGCCACCACCACATCTTGAGCACTTAGGATCGACTTTCAACTTCTTGCAAAATAAACCACAGTATTAGTGGGGAGACAAGAATAGCCCAACTTCCAAAGAAAGTAAATTGTGTGAGATTTACTTGAACTGGGTGAGATTTTGAAACAAAAATAATTTACAAAATCATCAATTGCGATTCAGTAAATTGTGTCTAGTAAACGTAGTTCCATTAAACGAAAAATATATATTCAGCTTGCTATAAATGTATGGTTACATACCTTATTTGCACTTTTGCCGCAATCTACAACTGCAGGTTCATTGCTCAAAATAGGCTCATCATTGTCAACTGGATACATTCGTATTATTTTGAAATTCTTTTTCTACCGATGTTGGCTGCATCTCATCCCAGTAAAATTGCTGATTTGAATGTCTTTCATTCAACTCAGATTCACACTTATTAGAAACACTATATCGTCCCTTCTCGTAAATGGTTGGCCACTACACGGGACTTCGAAGCCAGCTTTGGAAACTTCAACTACCATTCTACGTTTTTTCTTGAAAGTTTCAGCATACAAATGAAAAACTGGATAAGATAATTGTTTCATCATGATTTTGTTAGTGTTAAACATATGCAACAAATACAAACCTGACCAATGTTTCTAGTTGACTTTAAAAGAGAATATGCACCATCTGGAATTGTGTATTTCCTACAAAATTTATCATCAACAAGCCATCACAAGGGATGTAAAAAAGAAAGTATAATTATCAATTCTATGAGTAAAAAGGATAATCGTTACTGTAAAATCTCCAAACTTTTTGTTAGCAAAAGTGCTTTTTCCTTCTCTTCCTACACAAACCACAAGCAAATCATTACAAATAATTTCAACAACAATCCAAGTGAACCCACATATGCAAAATGACGGAGCAACACACCTCCAACTTTTTCATCTTCTTTTTTTGAGATTTGCTCAATTTAGGAGCTGGGTTTGCCTTGATTTCTTGACTTTCCTAAAAAACATTCCTCATAAAATTAGAAAAAGAACAATAAAAAAAAACATCTTTTATTAATAAGATCAAAGTATTACAAAGGATATACCATGCCTTGTTCTTTTTCTTACTTTGCAAGATCAAAGCGTCGCTGTCATTATTTTCTAAACTGCCAAAAGCAAGCAAAAGTAATAAGAATAATATTCAAAATAATGGAAACTCTAGCCTCACTTTGGTATGCTAAGGTTCACTAATCATTAATAAGCAGAAATAAGTTACCTCAACATATCTTGTTCACATGACAAGTTCCGAGACTGTCTTCTTCTCTCCATATCCAAATTGCTTTTTTTGCTCAATTTTTAACTTATGCAGCAGCCCTTGTACCAAATAAAAGGCGACAATCTTATTCAAAATGCATAGGCAATTTTAGCTTTATCTGACAAGATTGGATATCAACTGAAAACACAAGTAGAGAAATTTAGATATACTTGTGAAATAAATCTTACCTATTATATACAAGCCTATCTAACGTCAATTCACAAGTATATATCTAAATTTCTCTACTTGTATTTTCAGTTGATATCCAATGTTGTCAGATCAAGCGAAAATTGTCTATGCATTTTCAGTCGATATCCAATCTTATCATTAGTACCACTATTTATCATTACCAAACCAATGTCCTACATTAGAAGTCTCCTAAAAAAGTTGAAATCAGTTTATAGACATTGAAACAACATTAGTACCACTATTTATCATTACAGCAAACAAAAAATAAATAAAAAAGTGAGAATAAATCTGTAATCTCAGAATAAATAAGAATATATCTCACTCTCATGAATATATTCAAACATCATTATCACAGGAGTAGAATAAATAAAAATAAAAATAAAAAACGAAACAAAGGTTAATAAAGAGTCTTTACCATAGCCATATAACAATGTAAGTAGCATTAGAAAAAAAAACAATAGAATAACAAGTGTATTCCTAGATAACAAGAGAAAAAGAATCACAGTAGAAACAGAGACAACAAGAGAATTAGAAATCGTAGATTATTAGACACAAATAATCATTCACAAACTAATAACCATCATCATCACATATTATCATTCATCAAAAGACACATAATAATCACTAATAACCATAACCTTTTAATTAAGTAAATAAGAACTGAACAACATTTACGAGCCAAAGAAAGAAAAAATAATACAAAAGAGAGAGGGAAGGAAGGGTTAGAAGGCGGTAGAGGTTAGGTTACCTTATTAGCGAGTTGCGCCGTTGTCTGAGTTTCCTCCGGCGAAGAGAAGGTCGTCACTGAGCTGATTGTGTTTCAGGGAAGGAAGAGAAGAGAAGAGAGAGGGAGGGAGGCGAGGGGCAGGGACGTGTTTTCAGTTCTTGATCGATTGGGCCATCATATTGGGCTTTTCACATTTTGGGGTACGGCCATAATCTATGGGCCTGTCCATTATTGGGTTAACAATGGGGTATTTACAAAAATATGGAGAAAAAAACATAATTTCAAAAAAATACAAAAACGACAAAAAAAAATTATAAAAATACCGTAAGTACGGAATTCTAAATATTTTTACGGTTTTTTAGATTTTATTTCAGTTTTTTGTGCATTTTTATGATATACTCTTATTATTTTATTATTTTATGGTTGATTTTTTATTATTTGTAAATTATTTTTTATATTATTTTGATATTGTTTTATTGTATTTTTATAGAATACCGTAAAAATATACATAAAAAAAACTTGAAATATCAAATGGTAAAAAATTTATAAAAATTAGTAATTTATGTAATTATCTAAAAAAAAAAGAAAAGAAAAAAAAAACTTTACTTTAAAAGGTCTTTGTAGAATTTGAAAAAAGAAGTCTTTGGGAGAACCGGAGAAGCTAAAGCTAGGACTCTTTCCAAATTGAAATAAGTTTTATATTCATAATGTAATCATAAATATGTTTTTATTTTAACACCCAAACACGTTTTTCAAAATAATGAATTATTTTGTAATTTTTTTTCCCAGAAAAAAAAAATATATTTTCACATTGCTTTGGTATTTTTGTAAATATATATATTAAAATTCGTGAAAATATAATTTTTTTATCATTTTTGGTATTTATAAATTTTTTTGCCTGTTAAAAATTCCCCTGAATTATTGAGATTGTTAGATTTAATCACTTTTGTCTAGTTTCATTCAATTTTAATGTTTCAGTAATTGTTTATGTACTAAATGATGATCCCTATATTTTGATATCTAACAAATCATGCCCCTCGAACTTTAATATATACTAAATCATGTACTCTGAACTTTCATCTATGTTAGAATTGTTTTATTAAAATTGAACAAAAATTCTTAAATTCAACAATCTCAATAGTTCAGCGGTATTTTTAACGACCTTAAAAGTTTAGAGGACAAGATTTGGTACATTTCAAAATTCAGAGACTAATTAACTTTTATGAAATAATCCATGATGATAATCAGGTCAAAAAAAAAAGAGTAGAGCACAACAAAAATAAATCAATATAATATGGGGATCAAATTCTAACATTATGATGACGTACGTTCTCTATATTTTGACTTCAAATAAGTCAATATTGAAATGTCAGTAGAGGCCAAATTATTCCTAGGAGATAACCCATCTAGACACGATTGCAGCAACATTGTAGTTTGAATGATTAATCGAAACTAAAAGCCAATTTTGAATAAGGGCATGAGACTGTAGTTTGATCATCTGGGATTATAAATAAAGGCTAAAGGACACTATTGTGTGTCAATCCAAAGATGTTATCAGATTGTGAAATGTTATCTCTTGGTGGTGGTGGATACTAATAATGGTGTTTAATTGCTGATAATTTACAAGTAAAAATTTATGGCGTTCTAGTCCAAATATCAGCTTAGCAAATAAATACCATCACTAATCAAACCACCAAAAAGTCTATATGACGACTCAGCCCAACACATTCACACCCTTTTCTTCCACAAATCTCTCTCTAATCCCCTTTATATGCAGCCCCATTATCCATACCCTTTCTTTCCAATTCCAAAATGTACACAAATAACTATCTATGTTCAAGTTTTGAAGACTTTTCATTCTTGCCCTTGTGAATTTCTATGAACTAAAGTTATGAATCAAATTAGCTGCAGATTTGGTGATGCCTCCATGTTGTTGTGTGTAGCCTTTGGTTTTGTCAACCGAAAACCTCTCGATGAGGACGATGCTGAGCCTGTAGACGAACTTGATTTGCTCTTCTTCCGCTTGGGATTCTTGGGAATATTCGGGAGTTCGTTTGGAGGAAGATCGGTGAACATCTCGGATACAGGTTGGCGACTCAAGGATTGCTCAAAATCTGAACATAACAGTGTGAATCATGTCATGACTAGAAGAAAATAACTGCTAATGTCTATTGTCTAAACTCTTGACCACTTTACTATGGCCACCCAAAAACAGAACACAGAGAGAACTTGCACTTAAAAATTAGTGTAACTTATTTTGGCTTAAATGAAAATGCATGACCAAAAATGTGTTAAGACAACACAAACAGGGCTAAACTTAAAGAAACAAGTGGTTGAGAATTTAAGGTAAACAAAGGAGAGCATTGTTGATGATATTTAATGTTGTCTAGATTGCACTATTGAGTAGCTTGCCTTGGGTAAATGAGCTAGTAAGATTCTCTTGTTAGTATAGTATTATTAACCCGTGACAGTAACAGCCAAAGTACTCTATCTACCTATTGAGGCAAAGAATCTTGAAAAATTCTTTAGCTTAGCTTAAAAATCTGATACTAATTAATACACTAAAATTAGCATTAATAATCTATCTTCTTCTACAAACTATTTAACCCGTGAAAAGGGTCTCTTCTGTTTGAATTTGTCTGCACATTTGCACATGGCAACCGGCATAGTTTCATAATAGACCAAAAATAAATTAAAACACTGAGGAGCTAAAATGGGCAAACTTATTTATTTCACAATCACTTCTTTTATTAAAAAAAAAAGTGTCAAAAACTCATAGTACTTGTTCTTAAGATGTAAAAGCTTAAAAGAAGAAAAAGACACAAAGAAGAGGTACTTCAATGCAAATTAACCTTGAGAAGACCACGTGGAAAGGGCTATAGAATTGGAATCATTTCCCTCACTAACTCCATTGTTACCAAGTGATGTTGCTGAGAAATCTGATCTAGATTTGAAATCATTCATCTGGAAGAAGAAAAAAAAATAAAAATTAAATCTTTTTTTTTTTAACATATTGGTGCATGACTTTTTTTTTAAGAATATAAAAGAAAAGAACATGGGAGCCACGATAAATGACATGAAAAATATAAAAAAGAGATTATTAATTAGAGATAATGAAACAATTTTGTGGACAACATACCCAACTGGGTGCACTACCAGATGGGCCATCCCATCCAATATGTGCCACATGTTTAACATCTGTTGGGTACCCAATTTCCATCTCTCGCTCCTTCACAACTACAACAAAGATCCAATTTTTATTTTTAATATTAAGTTAATAAATACAAAAAATATAATGATGTATTCAAAGAACAACATCAATTAATCATCATGTAAGAAATAGTGCATTGAAAATGATTACCAAAGATTTGGGAGATAAATTTGAAGCTTTTATAGATTCCTTTCATCTTGGTTGCCATGGAGGAAACTAGAAGCCCAATAATGGTGGCTAAGCCTCTTAAAAAAATACCCAACAGAAGAGAAAAGAGAGATTGTTTTCTTCTTTTGCCTGCTGCTGCAAAGTAAATGTACTTATCTCAAATCTTTTGCTTTTAAAACTAACCAAAAAAAACATAATAAGAAGAGCCAACTAGGCTCCATTGCATGTGATTTTGGAACTTTTTTTTTTTACTTTTTCTGTGAATGAAGATTGGTATCTAATCACAGAATATAAAAAAGACAAAATGCAATTAGAAAAAGATTACGATTTTAATTTGTTAAAAAAAAAAAAAACAACCAAAATTTTAGCATATGCCCATAAAGGAAAGAAGTATAATAATACCTTGAGGTGGTGGTGGGTGTAATTGCATAAAGATTTGGAGAGTTTAAAAGGAAAGAAATTTGTTTCCTAATTTCTCCAAAGGATTGTGCCAAGTTGGATTCTTCATATTTCTACAACTAATGGAAGAACATGCAAAATCTTCTCTTAAAGAATCAGCAGCCTTAATAAGTAACCTAAAAAGCTATATTTATATATAATGAATGAATAAATGAATCAAGCAAAGGTAGAAGAATAGATAGATAGAGGGAAAATGGTATAATGGGTTGGCAAAAATGTTTGTGATTCTATTCTGTGATAATAGAAGTGGGAGGTCTAAGAAGAAGAGGGGAAAAAAACAAGGTGGGGAAGCATGAAATGAAAACATCCAAAAGAAAAGGTGAGAGAAAAGCTTTTTTCGATAAACGAGAGAAACAAAAGTACAGAGTGCAGCATTAATAAATTGGGGGTGTTGAATGGTCTTCCTTTTTAGAATTTATTTGGTTTAATTGGTTCAGAAGAAGAGTTATTACATGTTTACATGTTATGTTATCTATGTGGTGTTAGCGATGTGGGCAAGTTAGTACCCGTATCTATTGTTTTTTAAGATTTTTTTTTATCAACTATTATTTGTTTTAGTATGCTAAATATTAATTATCGAATTAATTATATTTCCTTATATAAGAAAAAAAAATTAGTCTATTTTTTTTTTTTCATAATTACTTGTTGTAGCCAGTGACGGATCCCGGATTTTTACTTTATGAGAGCTTATTTATCATAAAAAAATATTTATAACTACATTATAATCACTCTTACTAAATTTATCTAATTTTGTGAGATTTTTTCTACTATTTTGGCCAATGATTATTAAATTAAAAAATTTACATTTAATTTTTTAAAATGCAATATTTTTGTTCGTGGGGGCTATAGCCCAATGGGCCCGTCCCTGGTTGTAGCTATTTGAAACCACTTGTAAATTTTTAAAAAAATTTAAATAATTTATAATGACGAAAAATAAAATTTAAACAGTTACTTACCGTGTGTATACGAATAAACAGTGGCACATATAATAAAATATGTAAATTTTATTTTTAAATTTGTAAAATACTTAAAATTTATAGGTGATCTTAAATAATTATAACATACAAGATCATAAGAATAAATTAAACTAATGAGAAAGAAAGTGAAGTAAATATCGATAAAAACAAATACTAAATAAATTACAATTAAAAAAAAATTAAAATAAATTTTGAACTTATTTGTTTTCATTATTTTGATTCTTATTTTAAAAAAATACAAAATAAAATTAGTTTTACCAAAAATAAATTTTCCATTCCTTTTGACGTCTAATGAATATGGTAAACTATGTTTTAAAAATGAGTGTGCAGGCCATATTTTTGCAATTGTGCTCAAATATACACAGCGTAAAGCTAACTTAGACTGTTTGATATAATTTTTTTGAAAAATTAAAAGTTATTTAAAAAAATCTATAATAAAAATGTGTCTAGTAAGTATTTTAAAAAAAATATCTTATTAAAAAATTTATAGAAAAGTTACAACTAAAAATTAAAGCTGGTACAACCCAATTTTTTTTAAAAAAATTATTTTGACTAAAAGACTATAATAAATTATTTTATACTAAAAACATATTTAATTTTCTTTTTGAATAAATATTTAATTATTTATTATATACTACAAAAATAAATAAATAATATTTAAATTTCTTATAATTTATTTTGTTTTGAAAAATATTTATATTTATATTATTATTATTATTAACAAATCACAACAACCTAGAGTTTTTATAAACCACAATTTTTTACAAATTATAAAAATATTTGAAAAATATTATAAATTATTTTTATAAAATATATATAAATTTATACTACGGAAAAAAATAATTAAAAATATATAAAAAAATAATAAAAATTTTATATAACATAATTTTTTATATATTTGTAATTATAATAAATTAGATTATAACATTATCATTATTATAATAAAATCTTAAAAACTCGTAGCAATTTATCGAATACTCAACTTAACTTTTTTCTACCGTTGTTTTTTTTCACAACACGGTCACAACTGTTTTTTCTTACAGTACAATTATACTAAATTAGCCCTTAATGATGAAAATAATCATTAATTATTAAAAAAATATATATTAAAAATTATGAAAAATTTGTCAATACTAATAAAAATTATGATAAATTTGTCAATACTACTTTTTCTTGGAATGAAAATAGAGGCTAAAATCGGCCACTACAACGTTCTTGATAGCAAGAGGAAGAGTGCTATCAGAAAAATGACAATTTGACCATAGACACACATTGCGAGTAAGACAATAAATAATATCATTAGCAGATCATTTGATAAAATAAACTTAAACATCGATAATAGAATTTAATAAAGATTTGCAATCGTCAATAAGAATATTAAAAATAAAAGAGAAAGAAAATAAATTTTGAATCGCTTGAACCACCAAAAGAGAATTATACCCTAGGCTTCTTGTTGAATCCAACTAAGTGCTTCTTTAAATGCGAACAACTTCAGCAACAGAAACCTTATCAAAAAAAAAAACTTCAGCAACAGAAAGAAGAACACTTCTATACCAAAACTGAGTGAAAGCTCTTAACACACGATCTAGCTTTACAAGTTTGATTTGCTTTAAATATAGCTCCATTCATGTTAATTTTGATTGGAAAATTTGATTTTCTATACTTACATATACCTAATATTTTATTTCTAAACTAATACATATCATCATTGAAAATATGTGACCACTTTATCTAAAACCTAAAAATACCCCTCTCAAATTTTCCATACTTTTTTTTAGTGCAAAAACATAAAAAAAAAAATGGTAGTCCGATGGGGTCCGATGGTCACCTAATGCTACTTTTGTATGTACAAAAACATAAAAAAAAATTGGTAGCAGATTTGGTCCGATGGTAGTCCGATGGGTGGTCCGATGGGTGGTCCGATGGGGTGGCCCGATGAATGGTCCGATGGGTGGCTCGATGGGTGGTCCGATGGTGTAAATGGGGTGATGTAAATGAGGGTATTTTCGGGATATCATAAAAATTGTCATATCTTACAAATATTAGTGATTATTTGTTTAGAAATTTTTTTTAAAACAAATGTAAGCATAAAAAATCAAATTTGCCTTTTGATTTTATTAAATGTCGATTTAGTCCATTGTTAATATTACTTAATTATATGTATTGCTAAAGTAAAATTTGATTGCCAAAAATTAATAAAACTTGAAATATATATTTTGGGTCAAATATAGTTCATGTTATATTTTGTATCAAATTTTTTTAGAAATTTGACCATAAACATTGTGCACCATATTAAGACCTTCATTTTTGAATCAAAATATACATGGTAAAAAATGGTAATACACTACTTATAAAACATTCTATTGATAATGTTGTTATATATTTTTTAAAAATTTAGGATGTCATAGGAAAATCACCTTGACATGTTTATTTGACCAATAATATTATATGGTAATATATAATTGAATGCATTTGCGATTTTTCATTACACTCTTTAATTCTCAATTAAATTAAATAATTATGAAATATATATTATAATTTATTACTCACAATATATTTTTTTTAATATTTAATTCTAATAAAAAAGTATATTATCTTACGATTTTATTGCACTCGTACTCTTTTTTAGCTGTTAAGTGTCAATTAAACTCGTTAAGTGTCAGCTCAAAAACACGTGACGATATATTTTAGCTTATTTAATACGTGATCCAATAATATGTCGTTACGTGTTTCTAAATTGATATTTAACCGCAAAAAAAAAGTACGACTGTAATAAAATCATAAAATAAGCTACTTTTGCCACTACTTTTTTTATTAGAGTCATATGTATAATAATTATAAATATTAAGAGAATTTCGACACAAATATTTTTTCTTATTATATACCTCATCGCCATTGGTAACTTCAATTAATGATTTCTAAGCTCCTCACATTACTAAATATAAACCAAGTGGACTATATTTATATATGAGATATTCATACTGTTAATGAGTGAAAATAAAATATAATTGGTTACTTCTTTTATTGTTAATTTGTATTAAGATGGAACTCATGCATCTTAACTATTCTAAATTCTAAATTTTTTTTTTTATTATTATATAAAGTAAATGTGTAAGGATATGATGTATGCTTATCACCCATCGTTTATTGTTTTTTGATATAATATTATTCTTCATTATTACATATTGTTTGATGATCAAATTTTTATTTACTTTTATATAAACAGTATTATGAAGTTTATATATAGATCAATACAGTTTGTTATATAGAATTTTTTTTTAGTTCATTTGAACAAATGTTCTGCAAGACTGCAACTGTATTATTATTATTATTATTTGTAAGAATGCTTTGTCACCAATTAGTTGTTCGTATATTTATCAATTTTGCAGTTAATTAATGTTGTTGACTGATTTAAATATTAATGGTAAATATATTTATTTATTTATTATTTTTTATGTATTTATTTTCATTGATTAATTATCTGCACCATTAATATTTTTGGATTTGGTGAACTTGTATCATTAATGTAAATATAAAATAAAATTCATACTCTGTTCAAAAAATAAAATAAAACTCATCCCTGTCCCAATCTATCTTACCAACAATAAATTGACTCAAAATTAATGTTATGTAATAATTAATATTAAAAGATCCACTCAAATCTGTCTTAATTAGGCCTGATTTTATATCGAACACAGTGCCAGCTTAGCTTACCCAATATTAAAAAAAAAAATTATATATAAATTACAATATGTGTAAGGATGAGTCACCTGGCAAAATATTAGGTCTAAGTGTTAAAAATTGTCAAATTTGAGATATAAGACAACATGACGATGCCTCTCAAAGATGATGCAAAATTTGTACTAATTAACAATAAGTATTTTGATTTTTATTATTTTATATTTATATTTATATTTGAAGAAATTATATTATATATTCATTTTATTTTACTTGTTTTAATTTTTACTATTTTTATATTTTTTACTCACTTTTATAAATGATGTCCCAATTAAATATTTTAAGTTAGTGTAAAATGTAAATTATAAGCTAGACTTAGATAGAGAGTGATAGTATATATTTTAATAATATATAATATAAATGTATTAATGGATATAAAAAAAGTATTTTTTTTAACTTATCCTTTTATATTTAGCTATAATATTAGATAATAGATTTTTCTATAATAATAAAATTTATTACCTTTCTTTGGGAAGAAAGTGTAGAATCACTAAACTATGCCTATAATTACATTTTATATCAATAATAAATAATGGTTTAGAGAGAATTTGTGTGCCAGAAATATTATATGTAGTTTAGTATTTCTTTCTGCCAAATATTCTCAAAAGCTCGGAAAGACTTTTAAATAATTTGAGACAAATTTTATTCACAAAACTAAATGAATTGTAAGGTTTTTTTTGTCCCAAATAATTTAGCAACTTAATTTCATTACAAATCATCCAAAACTATAGTTGCATAAACATAGATCAAGTAAAGAATTTCTACTAAAAGACACGATAATTTATAGATCGTTTTAAATAAAAATATTTATATAGAGAAATATAAAATTTAAGAATATATAGTACTTTACTTATATAAACTAATTTTTTTGTAGAATGGAGAGTCAATAATTATCTCTATATTTATAAGCACATGTTGCACCATTGAAATACAATGTTCATTAGCTGTATATACTACAGTGTAATTTTCCCTCTCTTTCGAATTCGAAACATATCTGTTTTTGTTTATAGATTTCGTAAATAAATTGACTTATCGCTGTACCATATATATATATATATATAGGTCCACTTTGAAAATGGATAGATACATCTAGCTACTAAAAAGACTTATTACTTTAAACAATTTTTTAAAACTTTTTTTTAAACATTTCTTGGGAAAGGTCCAACAGTTTCATTAGTATTACACACAAAAGAAAAAGAAAATGTCTTGCCAACCTTTTTTCAATACGTAAATCATTAATGATTGCAATATATATAACTGTCCATTGATCTATTTTCAAATATTTCGTGCTCTAAAAACGTCATGATTTCACTTAATCCTCTTAATTTGGATATGATTGGTACCTGAAAATAAATAAATAAAGAAATGGATTTGATTAAGGCGCTGTCATATGGTTTCTGAATTATTTTGCATAAAAATATACATATAATAATTATAGTGAGAGCAATTATTATATATTATATATACGCGTATCTTTATATTTGTAATAATCAAGTTGAGTTATCAAATGTTGTATATATATACATGCTTAGGTGTATTAATTAATTAACCAAAATAGATGTTGTTTTAAATGGTTGGAGGCACGTTTTTTAGCTACAATTGTTGCTTAAACTGCAACACAATCTCTATTTCTTGGTTCCCTTATTGTACCCAAGTTGATTTCAAAAATTAAATATAAATTGAGATTTTGACATTCTCTCTCTTCATAACTAATTATTATTAGTATTATGTTACAATAATAATAATAATAATAAATTAATTAGGTTCCAGATTCTAAATAATATGTTGGTATAATTAATTTTGGAGTTTCATAGTGCATTAATAGTAACCTCTCTTAATTTAATTATATATGGCAAATGACATGGGTCACCAACTTATTGGGTCAGCGGATACACAATGGATATTTTGGATGACGCAGACATAATTATATAGTAAAGTATATTGAAATTGAAAATTATTAAAGTCAATACTGATTTTGGTTGAATTTATAAAAATAAGTTTAAAATTGAAGATTATGATGTAACTGAATAGCTGGGACATCATTGATCGAATAGAAGAAGAAACCAATAAAATTAATTAATAATTAATATAACGTAATCATGGTTTACACACCACAGATTTTTGCTGCATACCAAATAGTAATGAGTTTGTACTGTCCTCCTACTATTTTGGTACAAATATTTAGCCGGCCAAGTTTATTTTTCGAGCTTAGCTTAACTAAAAATAATGAAAAAAAATATTGAAATGGCCGTTGAAGTTTTTTTTTTTGTTCGCTGCAATTTTTTTTAAATATTAATAAATGATCCAAAACTAAATATTTTTTTTTCTTGGAGTATATTGGTTTTACACATTTGAATGAAAAAAAAAATCAATTCCTATTTTTCTTCACTAAACCATATACATGATGTTACATAATAATATATTGTTATTAACACTAAGAGTACCTAACACCACATAAAAGAGAATTTTAACGATTGTTTAACTGTTTAACGAAATTCTCTAAGTCTATGCTTAGAAGTTGGATTTTGGTGAGGAAAAAAAATAAAGAAAATACAGAGAAGAAAAATGAAAAATAATATATTATTATTGAACACTAATAGTACCTAATACCACATAAAAGAGTGGTTTTATAATTGTTTAACGAAATTTTCTAAATTTATGTTTGGAAGTTAGATTTTAGTGAGGAAAAAAAATAAAGAAAATACAGAGAAAAAAAATGAAAAATAATAAATAATAAATTCTGTATAAAATGAAGAAATACATATAAAAACATTCAATTCAACAAATTTTCCATATTAAATTTGAAAAGTTAAATTTATTTTTTTGTTATTCACATTTTTATTTTTTTTTTTGATACACTTTTCTTTCCTTATTAAAAATTAACTTTTAAAGATAGCTTAAAAGTTATTTTATTAAATTATATAAGATCCGATACTTAATTGTATTAATAATGATTAACTATTTGAAAGATAATAATTAATAACTAGACACCACCAGTGTGTTTGAGCATTTCTATAATAGTATATGATATATTTATTATTTTTTGTGGTAACAGTATTTAATTAATATGAGTTTAAGTTGAGCTTGTGGTCCATTACATTTCAGTTTATTGGTTTCGAATCAGGCAAGGCTCATTAATTTCTTGCTATTGATCATTTCCTTTTCTTCATGGCTAGGTACTATTTGAGTAAACAGTTGGGCATATTTACATGCAAGCTTCTGTTACCTAACTCAGCAAATTTTAGTAACCATTTAAATGTAAATTCACCAAATTGTCTTTGTGGAAATTAAGAAAAAATATCCATAATCAACACTGAACATGGCAATCCGTAAAGTAGAAGAAGACACTGATTAAAGAGAAAAATCATAATCAGAACCTTTACTGTGGAAAGAACACAATATATTTTCTGATTTTATACTAAAATGGGCCAACTGAAAGCTCAAATTTAAGCCCGTAAAATATGTGGCCCGAATGAGAGGTTCCAAATGGGCCCAATTCCATTACGGGCCGATTTATAAAATGAGCGAAGAGAAAAGGAGTTTTTACAAAAATACTAGATTTTGAGTAAAATTTATAATTTTATTGCTATACGAATTTTATTACAAAAATACCATCTTTTTATAAAACAATGGTAAGAAAACAAAACAGAACAATTAACAACAGCAGTGGATAAAAAACAACCGTAGAACAACAATAAAAACTTAACACATATAAACCCTAAACCCTAAAACTTACACAATAGTTTTGAAAAAATTTCTGCAAACAAAATTTAATATTTCAATATATCGTGTAAAAACTCAAGAGAAAAATAAATCGTTATTGGAATTACAATATCCATTAGTGTATAAAACCGTTTCCTCTTATTAATAGAAATTTAAAAAAAAGATTTTTTTTTTAATATTTTTGACAGATTTGTTATAATTTTTTTACAAGCAACAACATTGTTTTGAAACTACAGAAAACAAAATTATATTTGAAAAAAAAAAATTCACACTACTTTATTGTAGCAACAACAAAAAAAAATAATAAAAAACAACACTCCGTTCAAAAAAAAAAATCCTTAAAAATATATATAGAAAAAACAGCAAATTCATAAAAATATAAAATTTTGTCACTTTTGTATAATTTTGAAATAAACTTTATTTTTCCTACAATACATTGTTTGTTTGCCACTTCTTGTTTTTATTTCTTCATCGTTTAGCCAAAATATAATGAAAAATGTAGGAATAGATCAAAGTGTTTTTTTTAGCAAGAACAAATCTTAAGTTGATCACGTGAAAAGCCAGAGTACTTGTGCATTTCCGATACAATGAAAAAACCTCATTTGATTCAATTTTTTGTTAATATGTGCTACGTTTTGTATTATTATTACTCACTTTAAATTTGCAGTGTCCAAATTGCTTTGACATTAATTGACATTTCTTTTAGTGTGGTGTTATCTCTGAATAGTTTTTCTTTCATAGCTCTTGCTCATTGTGCTAATGTGAATAGAATGAAATAGCTCATATTTGATATTACTAATACCACTAGTGCCAAAATCACTTGATAAGATTACTCAAATCCTTTTCTTCACATAAAAACCTGTTAAGAACTTGGAATTTCATGACCTACTTCAAATTTAGAAAATTAAGGCCTCGGCATTGTACTTATTTAAATGACAACAATGATATACATACAACTCACCATCGTTGCTAATAGTACGAAAACCAACTAATTCTAGAATAAATAAAGCCTAAGCCATATCCAAAATAACTTAATTATAGTCCCTCAGTGAAAGTCACACCAGTGGATTTCAACCAAACTCCACCTTGAATCAATTGGGCTACTGTGAACTTTTGGGCTTCTGCTGCACTCATCACACGATAACCGGCCCATTTAACTCTCTTGCTGGTTCCAGCTCCTGGGCCTGTGTTCAAATACTCTCCATAATACAACGTTTTCAAAGCGAAATCCCCGGCCCACTCGAACCATCCAGCTGGAACAATGACATCACCAATGTTAGACTGCATAACAACAGTTCTAGAGTACATCTTCCATGGACGGCCCAAATAGGAGGGGAATTGGGCCTTAACGGGCTCCAAATCAGAACTGGCAATGATGTCACATTTCTGAATTGAGGTACCTGTGTTCTGGTTTGGGTCTTCTCTACCTTGGGCCGTGACCATATTTTTCTGACCTTTCATGGGCTTTCGGACAATCAATTTACAGTTCTGCAAAACCACAGCTGCATTTCCAAATATGAAGTCCACTGTGCCTGTAATGGAAGAATCTCTATAGAATTGCCTATTTGTGTGAGCGTAAAGAGTGTCTTGATAAGCATCAATACGACACCGGTTTATGACGGTTTGATCTGCCCCGACCCGAAGTGCTACCGCTTGGTGCTTTTCTGGGCCAGCTGTGTTTTGGAAACCTATGTCTTGGGCTATAAATCCATCACCAACAGCAACTGCATTCACAGATCATTATAGAGTTAAGAAAACAACAACAATAATTTAATGAAATGAATCCCACATGTTACCGACAAATATGACAATTTTGTTTTTTCAATTTCATTTTATATGACTTTAAGGAGGAGAAAAAACAAAAAACAGTGGATTTGGAGATCTTTAATAACAATAATTAGAAAAATTGTCTGTCGTTGTCAATTAAAAAAAATAATATATTTTTAATTATAATAATTAAAAAAATCCCTCGTAATACATTGTATTCTAAAAGAAGATTGAAAAGTTGCAATTTTTTTTCTTATGTCTTCTAAATTCTAATCTGGCTACCTAGCTGAGCCTAATGTGTGCAGTAATTACATAATGTCAAGTTGAATAGTAGAAGGCCGCCATTTTTTAGAAGGAGCACTGTTATTGGGGATAGTAGGGCTTAGCAATAAAATATTTTCTTGTCTTGCCATTTGTTTAGTAATATTCTTTAAAAGTATTATATTAAACTATATAAAATTGGTACTTAATTACATTAAAATGAATATATGAATGACACGTATAAAAGTGGTAAGTAAGTGTTTTTAACATTTTTATTTTACTACAATATATTTTATAGGGTACTCACATTCTTAAAAAGAGTGCACTCTTTATTTATTTCGGTATTTAAAAGATTTTTTTAATTTAATATTTTTTTGGTGTACGTTATAATTATATTTAAGACATTTTGTAAAATTTTAAAAAATTTGAAGTAATTTATAATATAAAAAGTAATGTACAAACAATTTATTTCACACGGGTATAAAATAAAAGAGTCACGCGTGCAACAAACTGTTTAAATCTTATTTTTAGCGCATTAAATTTCTTTGAATGTCTCAAAAGTTTTCATGATATATATCTTAAATAAATATAAAGACTATAAAAAAAATTGGAGTAAACAATTCTTTAATAAATAGAGGTACATTAATGTATCATTTTTAGGAGGGTTGATTATAAAATTTTCTTATAAAATAATAAGTCAATTATTATCTTCTAGTTAGTGGTTCACAAATTCAAAATAACAATAATAATATTATATATATTAATTAAGATTAGTCCAAGATAAATTAATAATAGATAATATTATTATGATTAATTAATTACCTACTGTTGCTGAGTTGAAAGTGGTGGAACCATCAACAACATTAAGACTACCAGTGATGATAGTGGCATCCATACCATCACCAACAAGCATAACATTTTTCTTGTTCTTTCCAATCTCAACTTTCTCCTTATAAACACCCTTTTTCACATAAATAACAAATCTGCTCGTGCTTTTATCAGGTACAGCAGCCACAGCTTCATTAATCGTCTTAAACTTTCCACTACCATCCTTGGCCACAACAATATTGGCTTTGATAGCGTTACCCGAACTCTCCAAAAGCCTTCGGTCACCCGCTTTAACCCACGTGGGAAATTCATCCCCGTTTAATGGCTCTTCTAACAACTCTTCCACCGGCTTAACTGACACTATTAGAGATAATGACGTTCTTGCCCTTGATATTAACTCTTTCAGCTTTGGCTCCATTATGGTTCTGATATCTGAGCCTTCTTCGAGCCCATCTAAACACGTGGCATGGTTGGTGAGAACGGCACTGAGCCATGCATGGGCGTCATCGTAGGAATGAGAGTACAAACTCGTAATTGAGTCAGTAACTCTTTCTCTTGAAATGTCAAGTAAGTCAACGCAGTCATTTAGAGCCGCACGATCAGTTGGACTCATCGTGTTGATCTGACGGCTGACAACGTTGGCTATGTTAAGAGCTTCGGTTATTTGAGGTGTGGTTTTTTGTAGGAAGGTATTTAAAAGGTGGTGAATTTTGTTGTGTGATGATGATATTTGGGATGATCTTGCGGCTGTTGATAAGACCATAGATAAACATGATTCTTTTTCTATGGATTTATCACAGACGTGTGATGCTAGTGAATAAGGAGTAAACGAGGTCGTTTTGATGGAATTGAAAGCAAAGAAAGTTGTGCTTATAATAGCAACAAAGGAGATGAGAACTAGGAGAAGAGTTTTTGTGTGGGAAGTATTAGTTTTGGGGGATTTGATTAGAGGCTCATGATGGCTTATTGCCATGATGAAATATTATCTAGTGATATGTGGAAAAAGAGTAGTGTGTGTGTGTGTGGAATAAACTTGTGTAGTGTTGTGTTTAAATAGATCTTAATTAGGGACCATATTGTAAATTAAATATTTTATTATTTTTCTACAAGGCCATGGTATTGGTATGGATGGATGAGATGATTATATATATAGATATAATATATATTATATATGCATGTTCGCTGGATTAGTAGAAAGAACGTTTTTTTATTCCAAACATAACATGCATGGTTATGGTTATATATTCTTTATTCAAACCTCCAAAAAACTATTATATATAATAACTTATTAAATTCTGTGAGATCCACTAGTTTTATTTTTATTAATTTTACAAAGACTAATAAATTATTAACATCGATCTATTACCATCCAAACAATTCAATAGGTATAATTAGTAGGATTATTTTTTCTAGTTGAATTACTTAATGTGAGTATATATTAAAAAAAAAAGAGTCATGTGAGAGTGAGAGAGGTAACTTCTCACCCATTAAATATTATTTTGTGTAATGAAATAAAAACGACAGATCGATCTATGGGGGTAGCTTAATTAATTTTCACCAGATCACATAACCACACGATCGATTACAAGAATTTGTAATTGATGACCAGTATTTTTTTTTTTATTTAGCTGTCTTTTAAGTATTCGAGTGTTAATTTTTTTGTGTATTAAATATACCAATTACGTACACAGTAATAAATTAATAAATAAAAAATTAGGGGTTATAATTTTTTTGTGTATTGTATATATACCAATTACGTACACACTATTCGTGTGTTTGTTTAAATTTTTTACTTCATTTCTTTATATTACAATGTTATCAATTTCCAAACTGTGTACATATTAATTGAAAAGTAATTGATATATTTCAAATATTATTGTGAGTAGTTGGATTAATGGAACAAGTAGCTAGGTTGCTGCTGGTTTGTAATAGGCCTTAGAAGAAACCAAATGTAACTTTGACAAGATATATATATTAATATCTTACCTAATATATAAAATGGCTATCTAACTTATTTTGTTGTGCACTTAACAGCAGATTCTTGTGTATTTAACAGAATATACCAAAAAATAAAGTTAACTTTAACAGACACAACTCATTCTATTTACAAACATTATTCACAATCACAGACCAAGACAACTTTTGCCATTCTCAAGACATCCATTCGTACAAGAACCCATTCATTCACAAAGTCATAAATTATAAATGAAACAAAGAGAAAATTATCTTCTCATTAGTTTACAAAGAAATCAATATCAGACTTTTTCTTTTCTTTGACACTACTATCACCATTACAGGCCAGTGAGCCCACCGCCAACCATTAACGGCACCGCCATCGACCACCACAAAAACAACCACAATTTACTTCAATCAATCTCAAATTCAGATTCAAACACAAACTAAAATGAAACAGAAAAACAATATCAGATACAAAACAAGACAAAAAAAGCCCCAATCTCAAATCTCAAACAAGAACAACAAATGAAGAAAAATAAAAAAAAGAAGAAAAATAATCACTAAACCTAGATCTGAATCGCTCTCCTCTCCCGCTTCCACCAACCTGTACGACGAACTTTATCACAAATCCCCATTGATGTCGGCCACAAAACGGAGGCTATACGAATGGCCGAAAACACGTCTCACACCATTTCTCTCTCACGCGATTCTTTGTCAAGACGATCGGAGTAGCACCGACTTCGCAATTCCTCTGCCTCCGTTGTCCCTGTACCCTCGTCTAGGGTAGCCAATCATCTATGCGAGAAGAGGGAGGAAAGAAGAAGAAAGAGAGTACCGATAGAAAAATTAATTTTAAATTTAGGGTTTTTTTTTTTTTTACTTTTTCTTTATTTTATAATATGTTTTTAAAATTAATAAATTTAGTTTTGAAAATGATAATTTTAAGTAAATGCAGAATCTTATTTTTAAATTTTATAAAAATCACTTAAAAGATAATTTTTTTTTTAAAAAAAAATAATGTTACAGAAAGATAAAATCAAACATTTCGGTTTTTAAATTATTACATAATACTGCATTTAATATTTTTAAATTATATTATTATTAAATTTTTCTATTTGTAACATTAATCTTAAAAATGATAAAATTAAACAATTAAGATGCCACAATGTGAGTGGACCATATATATATGATAGTTGGTCATTATACAACCCTAAAAATATCAAAAACTAACTCTTATTGACACAAAGATAAATTATTTATTTGAATACTCAATTAAACATAAAATATTATTTATTTCATTTATTAAATTTAACTAAAATTATGTACTTACTTTACTACATCAAAATAAAATCGAAGCTACAATTTTTAGAACTTGGAAAGATATATTCATGTATTAATGGTATTACATGAGTAATGCACATGTTACTAAATCAGATGACCATTTTAAATATAAAGATTATTTATATTAATGGATAATAATCTCTACAATAAAAATATAAAAATTGACAAAAAAGGAAGACAAAAACTAACAACCGGAGTACAAAATAGTCAATTATAATTATTTGGACCCCTACATGTCTTCAAAAGAAAAAATTGGTAATTTAGTTTTAATATACTAATAATATTTTCCTTCTATTTAAATTTCTTATTAAATCTAAAATATTTTAACATTCAAAATACGAATATATTAGCGGTTGCAATACAAGTTAAGTCACCAAAAGATATGTAACAACAACATATGGAATAAAAAGAATCCAAAAAATATATCTCATTGATAAGAGGTAAGAAAAAACTTAGATAAACTAAATTTAGACTTCTATTAAAATAAATTAAATTATATTATTATATTATATTTTAAGTATTAGAATAACAACCTTATGTAATATTTTTAAATAATTAAACATCTAATCTGAAGAAATAGAACTTAAACTTACGTAATATGTAATATAATATTTTATGTAAATATATACATAAAACTTATAAATAATATTTATATTATTATATCAAATATTTTAAATAGAAAAAATACATTCACAATTGAAATGCATCCATTTAGTACAAAAATATATACTTAAATAAATGATAATAATACTAACTTTTATAATTTATTTCTCAAAAAAAGACTAAATATATTGAAACGGTTTCCAATGAATTGTTAATAAAGTGTTAGATAATACAAACTTATGTTGATCAAGAGAAGATGAAGACTCAAAGATACAAGAATTTCAATGTATACTCTATTGAATAAGCGAAACAAGAAAAATTGTTCAATCTTCATCTTAAATTATAAATTACATATAAGTAATAATTTAAAAATTATAATAAAAATACTTATCTTATGTATTTTTTTAAATGGATAAAAGAATTGTTAAAAAAAAAAAAACTCAAAAAAAGATAAAGCGTGCCTTGCACGTAGTTGCCGTCTAGTATATATATATATATATATATATATATATATACATAAAATGGTTGGTGCTCTCAATAATGACATGACATTACTCATATATATCATCTCTTCCTTTTTCAAACCTGTCTTAGTGGTTCTACTGGCATCTTTTATGTTTTATCATATATAGTGGGTTTACTGAGGTTATAATTACAATACTAAATAAAATAAATAAAGTAAGAGTATCCAGCTTTTCATACATCTTATAAAATTATAGGGACACGATTTTGTCCATGATGTATTTTACGGAATTATTTCGTGATGTACGACAGCCGTTAGATGGGGGAGTTATTTGATCTGAAGGCTAAGTTGATCTAGGAGTAATTATAGTTAAAAAATGGCAACGTACCTTGAGTCCCATTTAATGTACCCTAAGACCCATTTAATGTACCACGGATTACATTCTATGAAAATACATCACGGGACAAAATCGTGTCCCTAAAATTATATCTTTATATATTAAAAGTGCCTATCTAACGACATTTCTTGGTTTAACAGAATATACTTAAAAATAAAAGAATATTCGGTTAAATTTAACGATTACGTTTGATCTCCCGATAATAAATAAACCCAATAATTAAATCCAAAAAATTAAACAATCTTTTAAATATTAATAATCTCTTTTTAAATTAAAAAAATCATCTTACTCACATCTCTCTCTAACAAACCTATCTTGAGAGAATATTAATCATTTTTTTAAAAAGAAAAATATAGATAAAATGTCTAGAAAAGATAATATAAATGTGAGACTGTATATGACGAAAGGAAACTGTTTCTTTATTTGCTCTCCTTTCCCTCTTTTTTTTTTTTTGTCTCAAAATTAGAAAAGATAATATAAATGTGAGACTGTATATGAGTATTTACTTTATATGTTTGTCTTTATTTTTAATTTTACCACCAAGAGGAGAAGGTTGAAAAATATTAGAATATGAAAATATTATTGGTGCTTATTAGTAATTTGCAAAGAATGTGAAAGTCTATAAATATATAGTTGTGTAACTATAATTAGATATGAAATGAGATAATAAAACTTTTTTCAATTAGAAGATTAATGTACATTTTACTATTAATAACATACATTATTATAACACAATTATGTTTTACTTACTAAATATACTGACACATATTTTATTTTTATAAAACAAATCGTTCAAATAATTATATTATTTTAATTATTAATTAAAATAAAAAACTAAAATATTAAATAAAACTAACACTACGTAACTTGGCACGTAACAATCACCTAGTATTATATAAAGGGATCACAAATAGACCAAATTAAGCACGTTTTAACAGCAATAAAATAATAGAAAGTAAATATATTCGTAGCCAATAATATAATGATAGTAAAAATTAAACACTTATTTATGTTAAATTTACAGTAAATTATAATTAAGGACCAAAAAAATTAAAGTTGATCACATATGTTGATATCTGATTAATCCAAAAGAGAGAATCACATGTACACGTATCCTTTTCCGTTAAAATTAATTTGATAAATTTGTCGTTGATGTTTGCCATTATTTCTAATCACTAAAAAAAAATAGTTATTTTTAGTGATAAATTTTTAGTCACGACATAAATTTTTTGTGACTAAATATAAGTTTTAGTTACACCAAAAAATTATAAAATATAGTATTTATATACAAGTTGTCACTAATTTAATTTTAGTACAAGTATATTTTTTTTTTTTGGTAATTAAAGTCTTTTATGGAAAAGAAAACACACTCAAAACAAAGTAGCCACAAAGGGGGCTACCTCCCTAACCAAACAACTCGAGTTCACACACGACATTCTAGCATAGCGAGCAAAGGCATCTGCTAACGAGTTAATATCTCGAGAGATATGAGACACAACACAGTAATCAAAAGAAACAAACAAATTACAGCAAGCAGAAAACAAAGGGTAAGATCCCCAAGCAAACGACAACTCCTTTGCCATTAAGGCCTTCACTGCAACCAGAGAATCTGACTCCACCAACACAGATTTAGCCTTCCTCTCAACAGCCCAAGATAGAGCCTTATAGATTGCCAATAACTCAGCAGCTAACACATTCTCCACTACCTCAGAATGCAGAAGCACACATTCTCCACTAACACAAGTATATTTAGTCATAACGTAAAGATTGTAAATTTTGTGACTAATGCTTTTAGCTACAGACATTTTAATTACACAATAATGATAATTTATAATTAGCCACAATTTTTTTATTTTTAATCACAAATTTTGTTGTGACTCAAATTAAGATTTTTTATAGTAAATTATAACTTCAACTAACAAATATTTAATTATCTTTCAAAAAATAATGATAAACAAAATTTAATTGCGATGATAAGGAATATATATCATTCAAATACAGTAAGATGGATATAAGTTTAACAGATCTACTGTAGTAGTTAAGTATTAAATTAAAGGCACGACACTTAACAATATCTTTTCTTCCCAATTAATAATATTATTGTTATAACTACAAATGATAGTAATCATAATTACAAATTATAATTTTTTTTAAAAAAAATCTGAATAATTGTGCCCAAAATCAGAGTATGAACACTACCATAAGAAACTTAAGAACAAATTAAAATATTGAAAACATTTTAATTAGACCTTATATACCAGATTTTTTTTCTCTACCACAAGTACTTATCGCACCATATATGATATATGTATATCAATTAATAATGTAATATTTTATTGTTTAATTAAGGTGGATCGAATACAATTAGATCTGATATAAATATAAAAGCACATGAGTTCCATCATTAATTTCTAATAATTTTCCTTTTTCCTGTTCTTCTATTGTTTTTTTTTTCTTGCCTATTAGCTTTGTTTTGTTTTCCTCCTGTTTTTAATTTACATAAATATATATTATAAGCAATTGTGATCAACGAGGAATCGAGGATATATAGTGTTTATGATCAGTACAAGTAGTTGAAGATTATATAAATTAATGATATTAATATTTAATGGTATAGTTCTCGACAAACTGATGATAATTCAACAACTTGTAAGCTTTTTTCTTTCTTTGTTAATAAAGAAGATAAAGCTATAATATTAAAACCCTCTATTTGCTCCAACTTGAGTATATTTTATCATCCAAAAATAATTAAAGGTATAAATATATATATACATATATTGCACGAGTTTATTTGTTTTTATATCATGCATGGTGTGCCTTTACATTACATGAAAAGTGATGATGATATACAATTATTGATATATTTTGCTTTCCCATTTGCCT